>NC_142933.1:16305584-16335584 GCF_046866305.1 Octopus bimaculoides
ATATGTATATATATGTGTGTGTGTATACATATATATATATATATATATATATATATATATATATATATATATATATATATATATATATATATATATATATATATATATATAATAAAGTAAAGTTGTGGAATACCGTACGAGTGGAAATATATATGAAAGAAGGTTTGAACATGCACTTATTTTTTAAAAATATTTATTTACTTAACCGGTTTCACTTTTTAGAAAAAGATTATCAAACGTCTTTGAGAATAATAAAAAAAATGTTAAAAAACAGTTTGAGTATTAAAATGCATATATACATTCTTTGATGATAAAATATATTTAAAGTATAAAGCTTTGTATGAACTTTGTAGTGTTACATACTGATTGTCACACATTCTCTGATATTAAGGTGAAATTGTTAAAAACTGTGTATGAAAATACACATATTGAAAAATACATATACATATTCTTATACATATCCTTTGACAATCGAATAAAATTGAGGAGGAACTGACCTGGCCTTTTTCTCTTCTGTATATTGAAGGAATGTTTTACTGTTCTAAGAGACAGTATGACTGGCTAGCTGGGGTGGGAGGGAAGAAGAGTTAAAGAAGATTTTTTTTAATTTTTGGTTGGTCTGTGACAGTCTGTCATGGTTCACTGGTTTTGTGCACATCTCTATGTGTGTGTGTATATATGTGTGTTTGTGTCCGTGTGTGTGTGTGTGTGTGTGTGTGTGTGTGTGTGTATGTGTGTGTGTGCCGTTTTTATTGGTCCCAGAGTTTATTGTGGAATGTGTATATGAGTGTGTGTTTGAGTGTTTTTTGTGTCAGTGGGGATGTTAGGTGTGTATACGTGAGACTGTGCGTATATCTCTTTGTCTGAGTGTGTATGTGTTGTTTTGAACGTCCTTGTGGTGTGTGTGTGTGTGAGAGCAACCGTATGTATGTGTGAGGGTGTGTACCTATGTGTGCGTATGTGTGTGTATGTATGTGTGCATCTGTGTGTGTGCGTGGGAGTGTTTTGTGTGAGTGTTGGAGTGTGTGTGTGTGTCTCTCTGTCTGAGTGGGTGTGTTGTTTTAAATACCTTGTGGTGTGTGTGTGTGTGTGTATGTGTGTAAGCAAACGTATGTGTGTGATGGTTCATATGTATGTGTATGTCTATGTCTGTATGTGTGCGTGGGTGGCATGTGTATATGAGTATGTGTGTGTTTTTTATCTATGGTAGGATGGTGTGTGTATGTGTGTGCATGTTTGTGTGAGTGTGCATGTGTGTGATTAGTATTTGTTAGGGTGTTGTGTGTGCGCATGTGTGTGTATGTGTATATGTGTTTGTTCGTGTGTGTGCGTGAGTGCGTTTGTGAGTGCGTGTGTATGTGTGTTTGTGTGTTTTTTGTGTCGGTGGGGATGTTAGGTGTGTGTACGTGAGACTGTGCGTATATCTATTTTTCTGAGTACGTATGTGTTGTTTTATTCGTCCTTGTGATGTGTGTGTGTGAGAGAGAGCGCAACCGTATGTATGTGTGAGGGTGTGTACATATGTGTGCGTCCGTGTGTGTATGTATGTGTGCATATGTGTGCATCTGTGTGTGTGCGTGGGAGTGTTTTGTGTGAATGTGGGAGTGTGTGTATACGTGAGTGTGTGTTTGTCTCTCTCTGTGTCTGAGTGAGTGTGTTGTTTTAAATACCCATTGTGGTGTGTGTGTGTGTGTAAGCAACCGTATGTGTGTGTGATGGTTCATATGTATGTGTATGTATGTATGTGTACGTATGTTTATTTGTGTTGTGTGTTGGTGGGGGTGTTATATGTGTGTACGTGAGTTTGTGTGTGAGCATGTATGTGTGTGTTGTATTTATTAGGTGTCCTTGTACGTTGGGTTTATCCAGGTGAGGTGTATGTGTGTGCATGTGTGTTCCGTGTATGTTGGTACTGGGTATGCGTTTGTATGTGTGTGTACGTGGGTATGGTTTGTGTAGTTTCCTGGTGTATATGTGTACATGTGTGTGTGCGCTGTAATTGTGAGTGATTAGTTTTGTTTGTATTGTTAGTACAGTATATGTGTGTATACGTGTGCGTGTGTTTGTGTGAGTGCGTCTATGTGGCTTGTATTTGTCGGGGAGGTGTGTCATTGTGTGTGCATGCTTCTGTGCATGTGTGCTTGTGGGTGTTTGTTGTGATTGTTGGGATTGTATTGTGTGTGTTTTTCTTTTGAGTGTGTGTGTGACATTTTTACTGGGGAACAGGCGTATGGTGTTTGTATGTGTGTGTACATATGTATGCAAATATGCGTGTGTGAATATGATTTGTGGTTGCCGGAGTGGTGTGTAGGTGTGTGCATGTACCTGTTTACATGGGTGTGTATGGGTGTTGGTTGTGGTTGCTACAATTGTATTGTAAGTATATATATGCATGTGTTTTTTCTTGAAATGTATGTGGGTTTGTGCTCTGGTGTGGAGATACTGTGATTGTGTGTGTGTGTATATATGTGTGTAAGTGTGTTCGTGTCGGAGGTTTGCATTGTATTGATGTGTGTGAGTTTGCGTATCTGTGTGTCTTTGTTTTGGGCGTGCACCTGGGGAGGGAGCTTATGTTAGAGTATGTTGAGCTGTGGTCTGTATTTTTGAATAAGATTATTTTCCCTATTTATTCGTGTTTGGTCAGTGGTGTTGTCTGAGCATTGGTATAATGGGAAAACTAGGAATTTGGGGGACTTGTTTTGTGCACACAGATCTAAGTGCCCACTGAGTGGTATCTGTCTTGTGGTGGGATCCCTCAATTGTTGGCGGTGGACTGTCATCCTTTCTCTGAGAGTTAGGCTCGTTTGCCCTATGTATTCTTTGTGGCACCCTTTACACCTTATGGCATAAAGTAAATTTTTTGATGCGCAGGTGAAGTTATTTTTTATGACAAAAGTGTGTCCCGACTGGAATCTGTATGTTGTTCCTTCCATGAGGTGGATGCAAGTCCTGGAGTTGGAACGACCACATTTTTTGACAGTACGTGGTGGGCTTGTGTTGGGCAATTTTGCATTCGTGAGTAGGTTTTTTAGGGATTTGGGTTGTCTTTTGCTTTTTATTATTTTATGGGTTGCGAGTACTCTTTTTAGACGTGGGTCTTGATTCAGTAGTGGGATGTTTTTGTATATTATTGTGTAAGCTTCTACATTTCTAGGATTGTGTGTTGAGAGATATGGGAGACTATTTAACGTGCCGTGTATGTGTTTCGGTTTTCGCAGGTCATGGGTAGCAATTGTCTTGGCCCGTTCTATTCCATTGTCAACTAATGATGCTGGGTAATGTCTTTCGAGGAGAATTGCCTTTAGTTCTTCGAGTCTTTTATTTCGAGTTCTATAATTAGAGACAATTGTGCAAATTCTTCTCGCAAGGTTGAAGGGAATGTTTGTCTTTGTATGTTTTGGGTGATTGGAGGTGAACAGAAGGTATTGCTTGGAATCAGTCGGTTTGTAATGAATATCAGTCTCAATGCTGGTAGCCATTTTTATAATGAGAATGTCAAGAAAAGGAAGTTGGTCTTGACTGTATTCCATTGTAAATTGGATATGGTTGTTGACACTGTTAAATGGAGTTTTGAAGTCAAAGAGTTGGTCGAGTGTGTGGGACCATAGGATGAGGCAATCATCCAAGTAACGTTTCCAATTCTTCAACAGGTATTGGTGGAAAGACATGCCGTATCTAGTTTTGGATTTGTCGTAGATCTGCAATTCTAAGTAGGCCATCACCAGGTTTCCATATGTAGGGGCAACTTTAGTCCCCATTGCAGTCCCTGATACCTGTCTGTAGGTGTTATCATTAAAATTCAAAAAATTGTTTTGAAGGATAAACTTAAGGCCCTCGATGATGAATTCTTTTTTTATTCTTTCTGGGATCTCATTGGGGTATTTTTCTAGCCAGAATTTAATGGCTTCCAGTCCATATTGATATGGGATCGCAGTGTAAAGATTTATTACATCAAAGGAAACAATGAAAATGTCTTCATTGGCATGTTTGGGTAGATGATTTAGTAGGTCCAGGTCGTCTCTAACAATACTTGGTATGTGGTGAAGTATTGGTTTCAGGAGGATATCGATAAAGTTGCTTAATCTGTGTGTTTCACAGTTTGGGCCTGCCACAATTGGTCTTAGTTTGAGATCAGTGGGATGTGGTACAGTGATACAGGTGGAAGTGGACTTTTTGCAAGCTTCAGAAATAGTTTTGATCTTGTGGATTTTTGGGAGTCCATAGAGGTTGCTTGTTTTGAAATTAAAGTTTGTTAGCTAGTCGCATTCCTTTGTTGTTAAGTTGTTTCGATGTTGGCAAATGAGTGTGTGTAATTTGGTCATTGTTCTTGTTTGTTGGTAGTTGACTACTCTTTCATAGTACATAGTGTCTTGTAAGAGTTGAGATACAGAGTTTTTGTATTGTTCTGTATCCATAATGACGACAGTGCTACCCTTATCTGCTTCTTTGATTGTGATGTCATGATTGTTTCGTAACTCATGGATGATTTTCCATTCGTTTTTACTGGTGTTGTGTTTGGGTTTAGGTTGTGGAAGTTCATTATAAGGAAAGTTCGAAATGTACTCACAAAATTTGTCCAATGTTTTGTTTTTACCTTTTATGGGATTATAATGGCTCTTGTTACGAACCATTGATTCGTCGTTATTGATTTCTTTGTCAAAAAATTCCTCTGTGAGGCGTAATTTTCTACAAAAGTGGGAGACATCATCCTGTATTTCACTCAAGTTGGGGTATTGTGGAGTTGGAGTGAATTTTAGTCCTTTTGAAAGGATTTTAATTTGTTGGTTCGACAGGTTTAGGCTTGAGAGATTCACTAGTTTTGGTTTTATATATATATATATACATATATATATATATATATATATATATGTGTGTGTGTGTGTGTGTGTGTGTGTGTGTGTATGTATATATGTATGACTGTGTATGTAAGTGCGTGTATGTATGTCTAAGTATTAGGTGAATTTATGGTATCAAATTTAGATAAATATGAGGGAAAATAAAAATAAAATAAATAAATAAATGAAGAAATAAAAGGCAAAAAGAAAGAAAGGAGTGGTTTCATTACTAGTAAGGTTTTATATTGATTTCAAGAGGAAAATGTCCATTACTTTTAATCAATTGCCATACATTTTTCCCAGCCATTGTGCGTCTGACAGTATATTTGAACATTTGTAACGAAACATATATACTCGTACATACAATTTCCAAACACTCTCTCAGTGCCTAGGAATGCAAGCAAAACATTTGTAAAGAAGGTAATGATGCTTCACTAACGACAACTCAGTCATCCTAAATGAAGCCGATAAGAATGTTGTGATAATGGTTATGGATAAGGATTTTATTATGGACTAGCAACTGGTACATCTAAAACCCAAAAGAGGTATCCGATAGAAAACAGAAATCCAGGAAAAACAATTAAATTAGAACTTTAATTAATCAATACAAAGTCTCCTTTACAGATAAAGAAATAGACTACTTATGAGCAATTTCTACGGATTAACCAAAGTCCATGAAAGCTCGGAAATACAAACAGCTATAAGCAAGCAGTGGATCCAGTGTATATAAACATTAAGACCCACTGATCGCAAATTGAGAGCATGAGTTGCTGGTCTATAATCTCCAATAACATGATTAAATCATCTGTTCGATATACCGCTTGAACTCTTATCTCCATTAATAGTCAGTTATGTGCGAGACGGTATCACTATCCAAGTATATATAATATGATATGTTTTTATAAAATACATCGCTTTTCCAGTCTTAAAAGAACCTATCTTTAGACGTTTCCTTGTTAGTATCCTTTGTTCCAATATATTTACCCTTCAGGCCAGGAGGCAATATAAAACTGGGTAGAAAACAACAGACAAAATATATTCGAACGTTTAAAAACAGATTTCCTTACCAACGCTACATACTTGCTACTGGAAGAGAATACTTATAACGTTCTTAGTAAAATATATCCTTAAATGAAGGACACAACTATGGCGATAAAATGTGCAAATTCATATGCCAACCTGTTGATGGTTTTTTTTAGAAAAACACACCCAAGCGTAAACACAGACGTTACCCAAAATTTCAAGAAATGTTTCGTTGAAAAGTGGAAACGCTTCGTCGATTACTGCATTATTTTGGGTGAGAAATCAAATCAGGATCTAAAATCATTGAATACCTCTCAATAACATTCACCCCTCTATATTAATTTTACGACAGAAACAAATCACAATGATTTACTGACGTTGCAAGATATTACTGTGAAATTATGCTGCTCTACAGTAATATCGGATATATATTACAAAACAAAGTAACGCACCAATACTGGATATTCTATTCTTCACATCTTTCAAACATCAAACAGAGCATTTAATATATTATGGCACGATGTATGTGTGCAAATGTGGTTAACCTAAAAGTACATGACCTTTGATGCGGGCTACTTTTAAATCGTGAGGAATGCAACTTTAAAGTCAATAGAATTTAAATGCAAGGGGTACATGATATCATGAGATATTTTAATTTTAATTACTGGAGTACGAAAATTGCACCAACTATAATTCTATACAGTCTAAATACGAACTGGATCATTCTGTAGTTACTTACTGTTCCTTTTTCTTTCCATGCTGTGGAGCAGTATAGTTGGAAAACAGATTTCTCGTTATTGACGAATATATACAAAAATACCGTAATTGTTGATTCATATGTTTACCATGTAGCTAAACATTATAGTTCATTTGAACCTCTTTTTTTTTTTTGATTTGATATTGATGTTCGACGTAATTATGTCAAAGATATGATTGTCTTCCTTTTCTTTTTCATAGCGTTTTTTAGAAGCATATTACAAACTTATTTTTTTCTGGAATCTAACAACAAAAATCTATTCTTACCGAAAAATATGCTTGATATTTGGCAGCCATGCCGTATTAGATATTCTTCATAATGCTTCATAGATTCATAATTTTGCCTGATATTGATTGTCGATGACCAAGTAATATCTTTGGCGAGCATCAGCAATCCCATCGGACTGTTGTGCGGCTAAACTGTTCGTTTATAACTGAATGAAAGAAAAACAAAACCGGAAAAGTTATATGGCGGTTTGCCAAAAAATACTAAAATACAAAGCCATGTAATAAACAAGACTGTCGTTACCCTTATTTAGCTAGTCGAGAAGTTCCGCAGTCGATACGAAATCTTTATCTATGAGATTTAATAGGACAGTTTTGTGACACCTAGCAGAACTGCTGAAAAGTTATTTGTATAGATTTATATCTATTACATCTAATATATCTATTATATCTATTATATAAACAATTGTCATTTCATAAATCATAAATCTCGCCACATATACATGACCATAAATTTTTAAATGACAATATATATTACGAATGCCTTAAAGTGACATACACCATGTAAATATGTACAAAGATTGCCGATTCTAATCGGGCGTCATACTCGTTATTTTAAACAGATGCTAGTAAAGATATTTTTCGATGTTCCGGTTTTAGATCATATGAATGTCTGTATCTTATTTAGTATATTTTCGAAATCGATTTTATCATGTGTTTTGAGTGCCACCTATAGAAATTTAACATCTAACATCATGACTCTCTTAGAGTCATTGATCATTTTATCTCGCTATGGATACTGTTTTATTTTAATTGATTTCTATACTCGAACTAATATTTCTTAAAGCATACCTCATTCAGCAAATACAAACCCACGAAATGTTATAGTTTTGTTGCAGGTAATGAATATGATGTTGTAAACAGTTCCTCATTGAAATGCTTACAGCACAAGAGATGTGTTGCAATAGCAGCCTTCATATGTAAAAACAGAAAAAACGTCTCACTAGCAAATGAGATATAACAATTTTACATATGTCACAATTTAAAGCGGTTCCCTTACAGTCTCTAATATTTGCATACCTTCAAACTTCCATTCAACAGCCGCTGACAAAATTCACAAACGGTACAAATGCATACAATAATCCAGAAGCAAAAGTTATGTATTCTGTTAAAGTTAATCTTGTATTTTCGAGGTGTATCGCAGACTAACCGCCAATCTGTTGACTTATAAATGAATTTAACCCTATTGAATTAATCACCAGCTAGTGGGTTATCTTGATCTCATAATGAACCGGGATTTTCTACATTAATTACCTCTTACGACTTAGATTAAATTTTTCCCTTCTGTACACTAATATCCGGGATTGTAACCAAAGCTTAGAACTATCACTGCACACAACGACACACTAAACACCAATAGGGATTTCATAAATCCTTTTCCATGGGAACCCATACTATTACGTTAGCAACCATAACAGTTCACTTGGGAGTACTTTGGATAAAAAGCAGCTTCCATTCATTTCTTTGTAGGTAAGCTTTGGGCGCCGGACAAAAGTACACACCTGCAAGATCATAGGGATCGTGTCATAAATTAAATCCTTACCTATTTGATAAATTAAAAAAGACATCCTTTACTAATAGGATCTCCCCATACCTAACATTCGTTCGGTTCTAACATTTCTCGGGTAAGGTATGCCCCTAAAACTCTGCTCCTCGTCTTTAGCAACGTACTTTTCACTTTCAAGTAGGTTCAGTATTTTGCAGTTGGTACCATCATTTATTCCTTTCTTCCCATTTGCATCTAAGCATCAATACATTCAAACAGCCATTCTTCACTAGGGGAATAAGAGAATACCTTGATAATATTATCCATTAGAAATATAAGAATAGCTTCATATTCAAAAGAAAGTTAGGAGATCACTTCATATCTCAAAACGTCTGTTTTACTTAGCAACATTTTTATCATGAATAAATTCAACAGGATCTATTTAAATTCATGGCTTCATCACCAATGAGAATGTCTCCTCGCAATTTCCTTTTGTTATAATAATAATAATAATAAAATCCGTACCAGAAGATATTAACAAAACTGAACAAATAGTAAACAACTTGAAACTAGTACTATTCAAATATTTATAAATTTCCTGTTGTTGCACATATTGCATGCTTTTCCTCATCAGAGGAAAATTCACACGACGCAAAGTTATGAAATCACCTGCTAAGACATGAGTTGTTATACCATAATCATATATTTTTGTCGATCTAACGTTTACAAAATAAGAGATTCAGTCAAACGCTCAATCTTCCTTTTCCGTAGAACATTAAAGTAGGCTCATATATTTCTGTTTTCTATCACTAAAACAGTGAAACAGTGGCCCTCATCTGCGTATTGATATCTATCCTCACCTACATCTACCAAAACACTCTCTATTTTATTGGGAATGCTTTTTTTAACCTATTTTCTAAACGCTTCATGCAACGCAATAATGATCTGAAGGAAAGTCTCAAACTCTTTCTCCAAATTTGCACCCTCTTCACAGGGCTCTTTTTCATCTTTTTTTCTGCCTTTTATTGCAGCCACAGACTCAGTACAGTACAGTCCTCACATTAAAGGAGTCAATTGCAACAACGAGGAGCGTAAAAAATCATGAATACACTACGTCATTCTGCCGGTCTCTCTCGCTCACTTTCTCTCTCCCTCTCTTGGTCTACAGTCTTTGCCTGTCTCTCCTTCCATTATCCCTCTCCAATCCAATGTCTTTAAAAAGGAAGTAATTGGTATTGCATACAACATTATAACTTATTGAAAAATGCGCAAAGGACTCCTATCTCCCGATATCGGAGATGCATTCTACAAGGAATAAAATATTTGCTGTCTACGTATGTCGATCACTCTCTCAAATGCAAAAACAAACTTAAATTAATATCATTAAAATTTTCAATATCATATACATTAGTTCTAATGAATAAAGCTTTATAAAACAAGAACGTTTTCATCGTTGCTCATTAAATAAATTAATTGACATAAGTGGATGGATGACTTCTTTCACATACTTTGGTTGGGTTATGGATTCGTAAATTTCACGAAGTGTACGTTGTTATTGTTTTTGATTTTGACAGACCCTAGACCCTAGACCCATTCTCATTAATCACACCTATGAATAAACGCGTCCATAAGGAGTGATAGGCAATTGAAACCCATAGGAAATATCCTGAACCAGGTTATCTGATCATTCATCTCTTTATTTGGGCATTACGATTTAACATACAATGGTTCATCAGGTACCGTGAGCGGGTTTCGATATTGTTTATGATATGGTATTTGTTACCACTCGAGGTGGTGGCATCCAACAAACTTATATATGTAAACATTCTGCATAAGGACGAATCTCGATAATTAATGGAATCGAGTATCTCGGCTCCCGGAACCTAAAAACAATATTTACATAGCACGGATTCTGTTTTCTATGGCACCAATTAAATGAATGATATTAACCTGTTCAATAAGCTAAGTTAATTATTAAGTGATAATTTATACGAGAAACTATAGTTTAACACTCTTGTAAAAAAAAATAATAATACCATCTGAAAATCGCGTTTCCATAGTTTTAATTCTACTTACATTCGATTCTGTTGGTAGTGCCGTTGCTTGCCAACACAGCAATGTTTCGTAAAAAAAGGAGTGATATGTGGTAGAGTAATGGTTATTAATAAGATAGTGCAAAGTAATTGAACTTCTCGCCTTAACATGTTAGTGTGTACACTTAACCAATCAATACTGCAGACGTGACAAACACAGAAACAGCTAATATTTTGATGTTTCATACGCTGGAAGATATTAGAACGTCTGGCAATTTGAGATGGTGCACTAGAAGGAACCATCCATTGACTATGAATGTAATCGACAGACTGTTACATTGAACGGAGACAGTTGATTAATGAGTTATAAATTACTAACGTAAACATTTGAACATGGAGCAGCTAAGAAAGCCTATTATATAACTTTATTTAACATGATCTTGATAATACTACGAATTCATATTGATTTTGAACCAAATTTAATTTCATTAATACCAGTCACTCACCCACATTCGTATATTTGAGAACCACACTCAGTATATTTTCCTTCTCTTAATTCTTGTGTTTTATTTTTAACTGAGAAAAAGTTTCGTTATTGTAATATCTGTTTTAAGGAATATAAACATTACACTGGTCGAGATAAGAACTATATCTATAATCACGCAGTGAGCCACGTTGTGAAAGGTCAGATTGCTAACCAAAATGTCAACGGTTCTCATTTGTTCAATATATAGTTCACACAATTTCCGAGTGGTCAAGTTATGTTTCATATCCGTGCACATATAATATATATCCTCTAGGCACCAATAAAATGCCGGACGAGTGATAATAGTATATCAAAATCAACAAGACAGATCAAAGTGTGTTTTATCGACTTTCTTATGAGTTGTAAAATGATCAATAATGACATAATTACTCTTCTCGTGACTAAAAGGTAGTTCTGTTGTTCAGTTTCTGTATTGAACTTATCTGTAATTACATTGCGAAGATGTAGAAACGAAATATCAAAATCGTGCTTTATTCGTGCCTCTCCGCAGAAAGAAAATTGGAAGCCAAATATAATTATTTAAGCCATACCATACTTACCTTATTTCGAAATAGCAGCCATATTAAACACAATTTCTCAGAAATGTTTATAAAGTTTCAGTAGCTTTAGTCACATTGTGTTTAGATCTATAGCTTGGAGAACTTCGGTCAGTTGACCTTCATAAAATACATTACGCAATTACGGACCGAGATGAAGTAATATTGAATTTTTAGCACTTAATTTGTCGTATAACTTGTCACGACTAAAAGCTTCCATACTTTCACTTGCATACATTTAATATTTTATTACAACAATAGTAGGGTAAATCTGATTCAATGAACAATTTCTATAAGAATCTGCAAGGAAAATGTTTGAGTTTTACTTTTACTTTCAAATGAAAACGACAATATCATTGTCTTTTCTAACACATGTGACAAATAAAATTTGAAATCCTGGAAATTTATTAAAGTGCAATAATGTATTGCTCGGCTCTACGTTGTTTTGAATAACTTTCAATGTTTTGCATGAGTACTTTCATTTTATATATTTCTGAGGTCAAATCAGATCTTCAATGCATTTTAATCAGATGTGATGCATAGTGTAGATACTTTTATGTATTAGCAACTAAACAACTAGAATTGTGTTTATTTAATGCATTTTTACAGAGCACTAACGAGGTAGGGAAATATTTCCAAAGCTGAAAGGGACAAGCAATCTTCCTTTTCGAATATCTTGTCTGATGCTTGGAACATGTAATCGAAACAGTAAGAATGAAAGTCCAAATGTTAACAGGGGAGAGAAATCTATATCAGATAAAATTTATTTATAATAATTTTCAAAGCACACTCGATCGCTATTGCAACGTAGCAATTTCTTTCATTCTAGATATAAAAGCTAATGTTCAGATCGTCAAATATATATTAAGTAATAATTTTCTCAGTCCTTTTAAGTCGGTTTCAACTGAGAATGCATTTTTCTTTAATACTCGAAAGTAAGATAAAACTCAGCATGTTAACAATAAGATGGAATCTTTAACATTGAAAGAAAATTTTCTTCAGAATTCCTATAGAGGCAAATTCTTGCACCTACGTAAATTTTATAGGTTTATTGTAATAAGTGTATTTTCTCCCTGGGGAAATATAGTATGGAAGAGGTTTAATAAACTGATTCTTCTCTATAATATTAGTTTTCCATTTATTCCGACCGTATTGGATTATTGATACAATGTGAATTATTGGAATCTTATTCGCTTTCCTGTGTGTACGAATATACGCATGCATATATGTGTGCACTTGTTCTTAGGGTATAAATGCACAACTACCTACATGTCTTGTAGCGCACATGAAGAACATATGTATACATTCACACTCACCCGAACAGAAACATGCCCACACACACACACACACACTCAGACTCACACACATATATATACACATACATACACATGTATGTACATATATATATATATATATATATATATATGTATATATATATATATCTATATATATATATATATATATATATATATATATATATATATATATATATATATATATATATATATATATATATATATATATATATATATATATATATATATATATATATATATATATATATATATATATATATATATATATATATATATATATATATATATATATATATATATATATATATATATATATATATATATATATATATATATATATATATATATATATATGTATGTATATACACGCATATACATAGATATGTATGTGTGCTCGGTGGTTTGCATTTGTGTATACGAATCTATATATGAAACCCTTTGGTAGGTTTCATATCAACGAATGTGAGTGTGAATATTTTTCTATGAAAAAATGGGTGGCTTCATCTGCTTTTGTAAAGACGTCTAGATATGTGAGACACGCGGGAAGATAAATGAAATTATGTTTTTGTTACGAAACATTTCAATCTAGGTTCTTTAACGTGTGCTTGTGTGTACCATTTCTGCGTCTCTGAACGTGTCTATGAATATCTATTTTACATGCATAATAGAAAAAGAACATCTAAGTGCGAAGGAGCAGATATGAAAAGAAATTCAAGCATCAATGAACAATTGTATTACTAAACAGTCCACTCTGGGGATGTTTGATTGTTCTTCTGCGCTGGTTACTGTTTTTTTTTTTCGTGTTTTCTTTTTTTTTTTTTACTTTTTTGTTTTCCGACTGTTTGCAGTTCTTCGTTTTGCACTCCATATATAGATCTGACTATATGAAAGAATTCTATTGCTGGAAGCACTAAAAGCCATCAATAATAGTAAACCACGATACTAGCATGGAATCGGTGATGTGTGCATTATGAATATGGTAAAATGTTCGGGGGGCATCGGAAAAAATGCATAACGCGAATTTGTTAGATGGTTATTTATCACTTTAACTACATAGGCGACACAGGTATGCGCGAATTAATATAAATTATGTGGATGCATTCTCTTACACAAATACACACACACACACACACACACACACCCACACACACGCACACACGTAGACACACCCGCACATATATATATAGAAAGAGAGATAGATAGACAGACATATATAATATCTATATGCACACAGAGAAAAAGACATACACGCAGACGCACGCAAACACACATATACGTAATGTATGTATATATATATATATATATATATATATATATATATATATATATGCATACATTACGTATATGTGTGTTTGCGTGCGATCTGCGTGTATATCTTTTTCTGTGTGTATGTTTGTAATTATGTTGGTACACATGATTCAGGTTCGGTTCTTCGTATTCCAGCTTTTTTTTTTTTGCTTATTTCTTATATGTCCTTCATGCATATTTCACAGCAATAACTTTTCGACATCCATTAATCTTATTGCTTGGGATGTTCACAATCTCAGAAATCAATCTTCTTTAAACGGGTATTTGCATGTAGCGTGTTTTTCATCATGCTGCAGTTTTTAAACTTATAAGATCATTCCTAGGCACTTTTCTGACTACTTGCAAGTCAGCTTCATATGATAAATATATATTTACAAATTGTGATGTCGAATGCTCCGAAATGTAAATTAATGGTTATAAGAACACCGTTATTCAAAACAAACGTTTAGAATCAACATTAAGTGATTTGGTTTTAAGAAAATATAAATTATTTGAATAGATCATGTAATTGTTTTCCAAGATTCCTGATGAGAAATAGCATGTTGCAACAGATATTGTTTTATTTCAGAAAGGTCATTTGTAAATTCCAACTATATATATATATATACATAAGTGTGTATATATAATGCCGTATGGGGGGCGCACATGTATATGGTTTCACTGGATGTCTGGTTTCGCTTATTACGTAGAAATCCTCAATGGGAATTGCTTGAACAGCACATGTTCGGCTAATTCCGCCTGTCAGCATATGTGTACTTACCATAAGAATTTAAGGATGATTTAACGGAACGCCTAATTCGTATACGAAAATTTATATAAACAGCGAGCTGCAATGCGCTATCCTAAAGGAAAAATTCAATAGTCGTAAAGTTAGGCTAAGGGTGCCAATGCACGTACATTGCTAGAACTAAGAGTTTAAATACTTGTGATCCTATGGGAGGAACATAGATGCATACATGCTGAGAGGGGAGGCAACCACCCTATGCCGAGTAGAAAATCCTCACACTTTACTTTAATTTCATAGTGAGACAGAGGGAGGGAGAGAGAGAGAGTGAGAGAGAAAGAGATTGAGAGAGAGAGAGTGAGAGAGAGAGAGTGAGAGAGACAGAGAGTAAGAGAGAGAGAGTGAGAGAGATAGAGAGAGTGAGAGAGAGAGAGAGTGAGAGAGAGAGAGCGAGATGTAATTTTGTTAGTTACAAATAACAAATTTAAATGACCACTACTGAATATATAAGTGAATGTATATTCTCAGACAGATTTTAAGTATTGGGTCATAACATAAATGATGCGGGTTTTTTATACTTCTTTTAGTTTTCAAATTTTTTCTCTTTTGAATCTAAAACATATACGTCTTCATCTTTTACAATGTTCTTCCATCTATATGGTAGAATACAAAAATTCAATTGTCTGTGACGAAAAATACTCCTCCAGTACTGTTCTGACCTTGTCTACAAATTTCATATTTTTTTTATCCAAATGATCTCCAAGACGGTGGAATACATGATAATCAGATGGGGCAATGTCCGCGAATATGGTGAGTTGGGTATCGTCTCCCATTCAAACTGCTCCAGTCTTACAAATGTCATCCTCTCTGTATGTGGCCGAGCATTAACCTGACGAAACAGCACCTTTCGTCATATTCCGATAGCACGCGGGTGTCTCTGCTAGTTCATCTACAGTTCCAATGGGATTTTGAAACACCAAGGTTTGCAGGACGTCCTCGTCGAACTCAAGAGATCTTTCAGGACAAAGCTCGTCTTCTAGGCTTTAGTTTGCGGCTTGAAATTTCTGGAACAACCATTAAACGGGTTGTTTTTATTGATCTCGTAAAGCAAATATACCGAAAATACTGCTTTGTTACTTCCATTATAGCTTTTAAAAATAACTGTTAACATCGAACTGCACTATTCAAAATTTTCACTAAGGATCAGGACAAGGTACAATTAGTGCTTGTTTCATGGCAAGTTGATGCAGGTACTTTATCCGGTCCCCCTCCGACTTTTATTTAATGCAATTGAAAAAATTAATTGTTATGGGCTTACACAATATTCCTGACTTTTGTTTTGTCATTTTTATCAATTGTTTCGCTTTACTTGCTTACAACTTACTAGGAATATAATTATGATAAAATTATGTGTTAACATTTTGTGTACTAGTATGCAGATTAAGATTAAAATTCAACAAATTGTATGAATATATTTGAAAATATATGTATACAATTATTTGAAAAAAAAACTCAATGTGGATTAGTATTATTTAGATGATTAAATAGACCTTTATTTAAATATCCATCTGAAAATAAAACATACCAAAATGAATATAACCTATATGTATGTTTCGCCATTATTCAATATCTACAACACAAAAAAATAGTGCAAAGTCATACATTCATTTATCTTAGTCGGAATGTATATCTATTCATATGAAAAAGAAAATTACAGAATATAGAGTGATATCAATGAACGGAAAAATATCTAATAGATATAATGGAAAAGCTATTTATATTTGCATACGTTATATGCAGAGCCGTTAATAGCATATTCAACCATGCTGCGTTACGCCGAGAAACAGATTATCATGGAGTCCAGTACTTTCAAAGTTTGAGGAACGCTTTTTCCGCATTTTAAAAACAACATACTGAAGTATGATATGAATACAATTAAGCAGAAACCAAAAATGTAAAGGTCATGATTTCTAAACACGTATGATATACCATTTAGCCCTGACAAAACAATGACTTCGTGCTATATTAATACTACAAAATGGATTTCGACGAATAAGAGAGAAACCAAATGTTTAGTTTCAGGGGGAAATATCTATAAATTTATGAATTGATCTTTAAAATATAAAACTAAATTCCTACGATTCTATACACATGCAAACTAACAAATATAAATATAGATAATTCTAAATCATACACATATTGATAAATAGAAAATCAAATAGACAAGTAGGTACACGCAAGTGCTCTTTGAGACAATATGCATGTACGTAATTCAACAACGGAATTGCTGGACGATTATATTGTAGCGGTTGTATAATCTGCCACTTCATTACTACTGACAGAATTAAAAGGAATCTATATCGCGATTTCTAGTCATGGTTTTATTAAAAGCAGTACTCGAATATTACGGATGCTACCCTAAGTTTATTTCGAAGCAGATAAGTAGATAATTTACAGAATTGGAGTGGAAGCCATTAAACAAGTATGAGATACACAGTAAATGCATCTAGGATACCATGTATATCTTATGATCTCCACTACAATTATACACGTTATTTACTTATCTACCTCTCTATACTTACATACAAACATACATACATACATATATAAAGAGACACGGAGACAGAGACAGAGATAGAGCCTCTGTTATATATACAGATAGAGAGAGAGAGTGCAAGAGAGACAGACGTTGGTAGAGACGATAGTTATAGATGTATGGACTACCTATGTAGGACCGTGCATATGTATATCCGTATAAGTATGCTTGTATATAACTGAAACTTTAGATGCGAAGAATGACTGCTTTGGATTCTGTAGTTTGTCTTCGAATATGATGAATATTTGCCCTATTATTGCGAAAGTTGTAAAATCGTATAAATAAACTTTTTTTCTGTACAAAATAACATATATTCAAGTTTTATATGTAACTTAGAATCCACAGCAATAATTCTAAAAAAAATGCTTGATGCAAAACGAAGTTCTTGAAGTAGTTATTCCAATTGCCAAGATTTTGCTTCTACACCGAAAAACCATTTTGCCTCTAAATCTAGCACTGAAAACGTGAATAGAAATTCTTCCTATTCTATTGCATCTTAGAAGCACTTTATTGGTTACAGTGAATTCATGAACTTTCAACATAATTCCTGCGGTCCATTTACTTATGAAGCAATAGAAAATATAATCTCAACACAGCCATTGATGAAAACTCGGATAATACCACTATATATATATATATCCATAAAAATGTAATTTTTTTATATACATACATACGTATGTATGTCTAAATAACTATTTGCATCAGCATACCTAGTGTAAATAAGCAACGATCGTAATGATTATCGACATATATGTAAGTTTTATCATCTCCAAAGAATGCCACCTTTTAAACTGATATTCAATCGCTAAACGACACGGTTCACGCCATAATCCATAGACGCGCAGTCGTGGCTCTCTATTCTCCATTTCTGCATAGCTGTTCTCTTTCATGCACCCGGTGTATTATACACTCCCAACTTATTCGATTTTACACCTCATATCTTTCTTACTGCTTCCAAATCGTTCGATACCACACAATCAATTTTAAGCAATTCTTTCCCCTTAGAAGATAGTCACTACAGATTTTTCTCTGTTCACATACCCAGCAGGCGTTTTCTAGGTTCTGTTTAAACAAAACATTAATGCCATTAGATTCAATGGCTCCAGTGAACAGGAAAAGTCCAGAAACAAATACAAATTAAAACGAATACGAACAAAAGATACGCCTTAAGATAAATACAAAAATATTACAAACCCGATGTCTTCTGTCAATTTTATTTGTTAATTACTCAGTGAGATCCTCGGTGGTTGTATATGTTGTTGAATATAATAATTCTTCAGTTAATTCCTATAGAATGATTCATTATATTAGATAAATAGGTAAATTATTATTGCGACGGAAAGTGTATAAATTTCATTTAATCATTTTGTAGATTTTATTCTTGAGTTATCTATTAAGCATAACTAAGAATTTTTGTCTGCTATTTTGTTCTTGGATATACAGTGACGTCATCAATTATAGTAGATAAATATACTTGTTTTCTATGTTAGGTGTTTTTTTTTTATTTAAGCAGATTTCAAATTGTCAAAGTATATGGAATTAATATGGTATTTTTTTTATATTTCAGTTTTATAAACTAAACTAGCTATTCAATGATGTCGCTCTTGGTTGGATGAAAGTATGTCTAAAGTTAAATTTGGTTTGTTGTTCCTTTTTGTTAGCGTTATTTAACAACTAAAGTTTTTTTTCATATGTTCAGTTAGAATTGCAACAATGTAGATTAGATTCATAATGTTATGGTGACATGAATTTTCGTACAGATATTTTTTATTAATTTTGATAATATTATGCATATATAGGCAGGAGTGGCAAATATGCAGAGAGAGTGTATATATAGTCAAATGAGTGGTTGTGTGGTAAGAAGCTTGCTTCCGGTGAACAGAGGTGGATGTGGGCTAGCTGTGCTCCGTCCAATTAATGAAAACAAAGAACATTTGAAGAACTCGCCAGGGTAAGTCGGTTTTGTTGCTCAGCTGAGCAATAATTTGTTGTGAATTTTTTTTAGCAGGTTTTTGTTCAGCATTGTGACATTTTCGCTTGCCTTAGGCGGGTTTTTTTGGGTTTGTTCGTTTACGAACAAAATTGTATGTTCATTCTCTGTGGTAGGCGGGTTCGCTCCGGCCATAGACTGACAATTTTTTCTTGGAAAACAAAAAAAAAAAAGTCTTTGTGTTCACATTTGTGAACGAATTGTGAAGTGAAAATATTTGTTGGCATTTATTTTTTTTTGCTGAAAAACTTTGTGAACGAATTGTACAGTGAAAATATTTGTTAGCAATTCTTGCCGAAACATTTGGTGAACGAATTGAGCAGTGAAAATATTTGTTAGCATTTTTTTGCTGAAAGATTTTCTGAACGAATTTGTGTTTGTTGCTTGTGGTTCGAGTGTTCGATTCATCACAAGAGTAAAAATATTTGGTTTGGCAATTTTTTGCCGAAAACGCAGCGGAGTACCTTGAATCGGAGAACCTTTTGAAAGAAGCTCGGATTATCTATTGGCTGGAATTTTTTTTCCGTGTTTGAACTGTTGTTTGTCTCCCTTTTCTGTCTATCTTATTATTTGGATCTGTTTTTTTCTTTTCTTTCTTCGTTTTTTTTAAAAACTCTATTCAATGCTAGAAATACCTTACTCTTCAGCGAGAACGCAGAGTGGTTCAAGACAGCAAACACAGAGTGTTCTTTCGATGCGATCATGGGGTCATATAATTGAGCAGACATATGCGCTATCATTTCGCTATTCCGGCTCGACACTTTAGAAACAAATTTTCCTGGTGTATATTTCTCTATTTATAGGGAAGATATTCTAGCTTCAAATATGAATACCAAAGGACCGGCGCAAGATCATTTAAGGAAGGATGTTATCCAACTTATGAAAACACCCGATCTCAGCATTACAATAGATTCTAACCTGACGGTTGTCAATTTCCGTGTCGTATCTCTAGATTCGTAAGAGAACTTTTACAAACCCAACAGAAAGCCCAACGATAGATTTAGTTATATTGATGTAGGTTCCTGCCACTCAACCTCCCCCCGTAGTGTTGATTAAGACTTTAGTTAAGAAAATTAGTAGAACTTCTATCTTCAATATAAACATATTTAATCATGCTTCCTCTCCTCACCCCATATAACATTACCCTCAAAGCTAGTGGATTTAGAAGGGAAATCGATCACACCCCTTCTATTAGACCAGAAATAACGGAATGGAAGCAAGGACACAGGAAGATTATTTGGTTCAAACCACCTTGCACTCCCGAAGTGAATGTTTCTTGCCAATTAGAGATAGACATCTTCAAATACATTACAAATATAGAAAACTCTTTAATAGACATTACCTAAAAATTAGTTTTAGTTCCAACCCAAATTTTAATAGCACAATCACGTAAAATACAACACAACACCACGAAGCCGACTGTTCCTTCATGGATAAAGAGCTGTTCCCACTAAATAGAGCCTATATGACCGGGTGATTATTTATGAAGCTGCTGCAAATTCCACCAACGGTAATAATACAGATCCATCCAGATATGAGCGTCTTACAGCGGGAAATTTCAAAGCAAGATTTAACAATCACACCTTAAGCATCATGCACTGGAATAAGCGAAAGGCTACTAAATTATCCAGTTATATATGGTTCTTAAGAGAACAAGGTTTCAAATACAGTATCTACTGGAAGATCTTAGTCAAGTGTAAACCTTATACCAACGGCAGTGGCGAGTGCGGTCTTTGTAAAATGGAAAGATGACTAATATGGAAACGTTCCTTAGACTCCGCTATATGATTAAATTCAAGAACTGAACTCTTTGGATCAAGTTCACATGGCACGAAATACATATTACAGTTTTAGCAAAAGATCAGGGTTAGAATACACATATGTTCCTGTAAACACTTTCTCATACGTTTTAACACCCATTGACTTTTAATTTTTTAACAACATTTATGTATTTTTGTTTTGGTATATATTTTCATTTTATCTTTTTATTGAATAAAAGCGCATTAGGCCAAATTTGGACTTACGAAAGTTTAACATATTAGCAACGATATGATATGATATAAGTACAAACATCTGTGTGTATGTATCTGTGTGTGTGTGTCTCTAGAATTCCGAAAAATAAAACGTTTAAACAATCAAATATTTAAATGTTTAAATGAAGATCATAACAACAAATAGACATGACTTAAAGTTTGTCTGTTTATTTCTTTATGTATTTTGTATTTTCTTAAACTTGTATTTTGCGTCTGAATGCTATCTATTATTTTATTTTTATTTATCAATTTTTTTTTTTTTTTTTTTTTTTGTAAATTTCTGGCAATATCACACTGGTTTGGGTATTCATTCTTGTACTAATCGAAATAAAACAATGATTTATCAAAATGTTTATTCCAAATCATATCCTGAAGGACGGTTTCCTTGATCGAAGGTAGTGATTACTCAATATGTTAATTATATCATCTCACCAATAAATTACAAATGCAACAATGTGGGAAAACCACTGTGAAATAATGTTGTTAAATCCATGTTCTCTTCTGTGCATGTATATATATATATATATATATATATATATATATATATATATATATATATATATATATATATATATATATATATATATATGTACACTGACACTCGTTGATGCTGCATCGAAGAGGCCAGGGAATAGAAGAAAGAAGACATTCACCCAACACCAGAGCTGAAGACACCTCCGAAGGGGTGGGGGCCACGTCAAAACGGAGAGGAGTAGGGGCCGAAACTGGACGTGGTTCCTCCTGATGATGTCTTGGGCTAACTGGATCCAATAAAGGAGCTGTTGTGGTAGCAGACCACGAAACATGGTTGAAATGCCTTCCTATATATATATATATATATATATATATATATATATATATATATATATATATATATACATGCACAGAAGAGAACATGGATTTAACAACATTATTTCACAGTGGTTTTCCCACATTGTTGCATTTGTAATTTATTGGTGAGATGATATAATTAACATATTGAGTAATCACTACCTTCGATCAAGGAAACCGTCCTTCAGGATATGATTTGGAATAAACATTTTGATAAATCATTGTTTTATTTCGATTAGTACAAGAATGAATACCCAAACCAGTGTGATATTGGAGCTAATTCACGGCAGCTTTCGTCCTAATTTTGGGACTGCCATGTTGGCTTGGCGATAACTATTAATTTCCAGTACCGCTGCCGTAGTCTCCTTTAGAGAGACTTAGAAATATTAATAACTCTATTTCTGAAAACCAGTGGATAGATTCCACTGAAATTAGATAAATAACCTTCGAGCAGATAGTCAGCAGCGCCGCCTGGCTAAGGCTTGGCTACTCTGCATTGACAAGGGGCAACACCCTGAAACTAGTCTAGTCTGCAGATGCCAAACCAGCAGGGGGACACTGCTGACCTCCCCTGTTCGAAGGTTATAAAGGACACAGGTTTCGTGTGTCACATAGCTAGCTAGAGGCGATGGCTTCTTGGAGCTAATTCACGGCAGCTTTCGTCCTAATTTTGGGACTGCCATGTTGGCTTGGCGATAACTATTAATTTCCAGTACCGCTGCCGTAGTCTCCTTTAGAGAGACTTAGAAATATTAATAACTCTATTTCTGAAAACCAGTGGATAGATTCCACTGAAATTAGATAAATAACCTTCGAGCAGATAGTCAGCAGCGCCGCCTGGCTAAGGCTTGGCTACTCTGCATTGACAAGGGGCAACACCCTGAAACTAGTCTAGTCTGCAGATGCCAAACCAGCAGGGGGACACTGCTGACCTCCCCTGTTCGAAGGTTATAAAGGACACAGGTTTCGTGTGTCACATAGCTAGCTAGAGGCGATGGCTTCTTGGAGCTAATTCACGGCAGCTTTCGTCCTAATTTTGGGACTGCCATGTTGGCTTGGCGATAACTATTAATTTCCAGTACCGCTGCCGTAGTCTCCTTTAGGGAGACTTAGAAATATTAATGACTCTATATATATATATAATTATATATATATATATATATATAATTATATATAATTATTATATATATAATTATATATAATTATTATATATATATATATATAATTATTATATGTATTTATTTTCTCCAAGTAAAAAATAACTCGGATAAAATAAATTGGTTAATAGGTACCGGTGTAGCAAAGATCACAAAATTACAGTGGTGTAACTCCTGTTTATGAGGTAGAAACACCTTGATATTTTGGGTATTTGAGTATATATACATTTAAAGAATGAAGTAAACGCATATTATAGCTGCAGTTATAATATGCGTTTACTCCATTCTTTAAATATATATATATATTTATATACGTATGGTTTATAGAAAACCAATGACGAAGACAGGTGTATGAGCAACAATCAAATGTATTAGTTCAACAGAAAAACAGAGAGGGAATGGGAAAAAAGAAAACTTGTTAGATAGATAGATAGATATATATATATATATAGATAGATAGATAGATATGTGCTGATCTTTATCTATTTCTGCCCACTCACTATATACACAACACAAATGTATATATACACGCGTGAAAGATTACATATCATGTTGACGTGCAAGAATTGAAGGGAGAAAAAATAAATCCAGATATTTGTTTTCATTCGTGAAAACAGCACACCCTTTAGATTTGTGCAGTTGCTCGCTTACGGGATAAAATATTTAGAGAAGCCAAATTAGGGTAGTCGGCATGATCGATTAGCATTATTGATGTTGGCATCCCACTATATTAGGGTTTCTGTTGTTTAATGCATTAAGATGTACACTGTTAAAAAAAGCTAAAAGAACAATGTGTTTTCAAAATTACAACATAAAATTGGAAAATATTTGTTCTTTCTGATTTAAGCCACGGTGAACACTGCGAATGTTTTTTTTGTTTTTTTTCCCGTAGAATATGAACGATTCTATGTTCTTTCGTATATTTAATCAATCAAACAGGCCACGAAGATAAACAATAAGAGAGGAACGAAGACACTTTCCACCATAGTTTGGTATAAATAAGTTTGATGAGAGTTTGGTGTTGCCGTGTACGTGCTGTTTGTATGTAGAATTTTGGGCTACAGAGAGAGAGAGACGACATAGAAGCAATTTCGGGATTACATCTAACCTAATACTTAACTGGTACTTATTTTATTGTGACCCGAAAAGATGAACGATAAAATCAACCTAGGACGAAATCTTAGGTCAGTATGTAAAGATAGATGAAATGCTTCTTGTCATTTGGTTCGGAGGGCTACGGGTACTGCCAGCTCAGCGCCTTTCACAAACACATAGACGAACACGCGCACACACACACACCCATACATACACACATACATACATATGTATATATATATATATATATATATATATATATATATATATATATGTGTGTGTGTGTGTGTGTGTGTGTGTGTGTGTGTGTGTGTGTGTGTGTGTGTAGATATTTCTACGGTGCATTTATAAGCAATACGCGTAGACCACATGATTCCTGGTTCGCGGAAAATGAGAAAAAACCCACCATATGTGTGCGAGAGTGTGTGTATGGGTGTGTCTACGCACGGACGTAGTGTGCGTGAGCGTACTTGTGTCCGTCCTCCTTTACCGCTTAACAACTCATTGCTGCTATGTTTACGGCCCCGTGGCATAGCGTTTCAGCAGACGAATCCGGTAGAATCCATGCTTACAAATGAAAAGTACCGGATCGATTAATTCGAACAAATTATTCAAGGCGGAAGCCCAGCATAACCGCAGTCTAATGACTGAAACAAGTAAAAGATAGAGTAAAAGTAAAAGTAAAACAAGTAAAAGGCGGCGAGCTGGCAGAAACGTTAGCACGCCGGACGAAATGCTTACCGGTATTTCGTCTGTCTTAATGTTCTGAGTTCAAATTCCGCCGATATCGACTGTGCCTTTCATCTTTTCGGGGTCGATAAGTTAAGTACCAGTTACGCACTGGAGTCGATGTAATCGACTTAATCCCTTTGTCTGTCCTTGTTTGTCCCCTCTATGTTTAGCCCCTTGTGGGCAATAAAGAAACAAGTTAGAGATAGACGATACAATTGGCTTTCGGTGTTCCACATTTTCTTAGTGTCAGTATATTTGGTGAACGTATGTAGCTAGTATAATTATCCCGGTTATTGCTATAACTACTAATGTAAATTGACTTATTACTAACACTATTCTTAATCACCTGTGTATCCTCTTCATTGCGATAATGATTACTACCAAAGAAGCTGGTAATATTATAATTAATATTAATCATATCGATGAGTTCAGGTTGGAGAGTGGTGACATAACTAGCGTTAATTGAGCTTGTTTTGTTAGCAAACGATAGTACACATTTTCGATATTTCGGTATACAGAGCAATCAACACCTCTCGACACCCATGCTGTACGGAAGTATTATATTTATTATCACACCACACATAATTGACGGAACACCACGAGATGAAAAAAGGAAGTTATGTAACGATGCGAGTTTAAATAGTATTATTGAATATGTTACATAATGGACTTGACTTGATTTGGTGAGGGAATAAATCACGCTCTTGAAACAAATGTGATATTTCCAACTAACCTTTCGTTTTGTTTTGTTTATCATATGTATATAAGTATATATATATATATATATATATATATATATATATATATATATATATATATATATATATATATATATATATATATATATATATATATATATATGTACATATATATATATATATATATATATATATATATATATATATATATATATATATATATATATATATATATATATATATATATATATGTACATATATATATATATATATATATATATATATATATATATATATATATATATATATATATATATATATATATATATATATATACTTATATACATATGATAAACAAAGCAAAACAAAAGGTTAGTTGGAAATATCACATTTGTTTCAAGAGCGTGATTTATTCCCTCACCAAATCAAGTCAAGTCCATTACGTAACATATTCAATAATATATATATATATATATATATATATATATATATATATATATATATACATATGTGTATATATATATTAAATAGTATCCATTTAAACACAAGCGAAACTACCTTTAACAGGTAACTTTTCACGCTAGAAGAAGCAGTCAGAACGACCAAAACCACATTTAAGAGTAATTTCGAAGGAGATGAAAAATAAAAACTTTTACATCGTTATATTTTACGGTTATACCTAGATTTCGAATTATTTTATCAAATAAAATAATTTGCCAGGCGAAATTCTCATCAGTAACCATAGCATTAACATATAATTTACAGACAAATAACACGTGTCTCATCACTATATTTTTCAAATTCACTGCGCAAGCGCAGTTTCAGTCGGCAGTAAATGACAAAATACCGAACTGATCTTCGAAATGCTAAAAACATATACGCCAAATATATAGGGTAGCGAATATTTTTAGAAATGTCACTATCAGGGGCCTAGCATGCATAAAAAAGTCAATAGACAACATATTGTTGTATCATATGAAATGCCACATTTTTTAATTAATTGCTATTTCAGTCATTTAAAGACTCAATTATGGATAATTTGCATTTAATCTTGACACTTTTTCCTTCGCAACAATATTATTATCAAAATGATAACCAAATAATGTTGAGTGATTTTCTCGTACTCACTGTGCCGCAGAAACTCTACGGAATATCAAATGGTTTTGTTGACATCAGAACTGATCAGAGATAGTTCCAAAGCTCTCGTTCAATAGATAGCCTTGAAAATAAACAAAGGGGTAGGACAAAATCAGTTATTCGGCATGATGGATTAGACGCTTTGGCTGAACAAAGTCCGAGAACAAAGGTTCGAGTAATTCATCAGAACTCCAAACATCTTCCGCAACTGTTTTTGGACACCCGTAAAAATTTGGAATAGTCAAGAACACGAATAGGTTTGTTCCACATCACCTGAACGAGATTAAAAAAAAACAGACGCCTCGAAGTGTGCTCCTTCGTGCTTTCTCGACTGGAAAAGAACCACGTTTGCATCAAATCGATACAAGTGATGAGAAATTGAAATTCTTTGACAACAGCAGGCGAACAGGACCGTGTTTATATACAGGAGAGTCACCTAAACACTACCCAAAACCACCATTGCACTTTAAAAAGGTAGTGGTCACTTTGTGGTGGTCTGCAAAGGCAGTTATTCATTATTAATTTTTGCAACAAAGAAAATCGGTAAAAGCACCATCGTATTGTTAGGAAATTGATAGAATATATGACAGAAAAACGTTGGGTAAACGTCATAAATGAACATGGATCATTAGTTGATTAAATAAATGAGTTCTCCAAAATGTTTTGAAACATTTTGTTGTTACCTTTCAAATACGACATTTCGTGTGAAAGAAACTCATTATATATATATATAATGAGTAAATAGATAAATAATTGTTGCGACGTAATGTGCCGAAGTTTCTTTTAATCTTAACGTAGATTTCTTATCTTTATATTTTATCATTTATTTATTCTCTATTTATCCAATGAGGTTACCAATAGTTGTATACAAAAATAGCCTCTTTAAGATTATATTTCTATGGAGATTTCTAATTATTCTTATGTAGACACCTTATGTTAGTTTTCTATTCCATCACCCACTATCGTCACCAATACTTGAGCACAGAAATGAACAGTCTTAATTTTTTAAATCTGATTTTCATAAAACACTTTTGTTATTCAATGACACCAGAATTAAGTACATGAAAGAATGTTTTTGATTTAGGCGTTCTTTTCGTTAGCGATTAAAAATTTGTCACATTTTCAGTTTGAATCTCACTAATTTTGGATATACTTCATAACGTTGTATTAACATATATTTTCGAGGATAGTAACATGAAATATGTGTGTGTGTGTGTGTGTGTGTGTGTGTGTGTGTGTGTGTGTGTGTGTGTGCGTGTGTGTGCATCTATGCATGTATGTAGGTATATATGTACATGTATATTTACTTATACGAGTGTGTGCATGTGTATATATGTGTTAATGCAATAGAAAGAATTGTCGGCTTTATAGGTGAGATCTACAATAAAGGCATCATTTCTTCTACATATTTTTGGGTTATATGTATATGCATGTATTCTGATAATGTTTGTACTTATTCTGAAAGTATTATTTAGAACCAGACGAACGGATATATATGCACATAAACAATTAGGCACAGAAGAGTAATCATATGTATTATATTGTAGATGCTAATACACAATCACCTAATGTATCGTGTCTATTAATATATAACATTGCCATGCATGCACACACACAAATACAAACGCACACACGCACGCTCACACCCATACATATTTGTACATAAGTGTAAATAAAATAAACTACTTTTAATATAATACAAATATATTTCCTCAGCGGAATTTATACTTATATTATTGTGAATACGTCGAAATATTGGTGCACAGAAATAAAAACAAGCGTAGCAAGAAGCACACATAAAATCACTTACGGAATAATCCCAAAGAGGGAACGGATCTACGCCTTAAATGAGAAAGTATAGACAAAACTGTGATGTGATTGTGTTGATATGTAGAAATATTACGGATAACAATATTTAAGTGATATATGCGTGTATTGTTGAAAATGTGTGAATCTGTTGATATATACAGATTTTACGGTTAACTGTATTTAAGTGATATGTGCGTGTATTGTTCATGTATACGTGTGCTTGTGTGTGTGTGTGTGTGTGTATGTGTGCTGTTTGTGAATGTGAGTGTGAGATTGCGTATGTGATTACATGTGTGTGTGTGTGTGTGTGTCTGTGTTTGTGTATGTGTGTGTCTATGTGCTTGTGTTCATCTCAGTTTTTAGAAATGATAAAGAAATAATCCCGATATGCAGTACGATGGAAATATTGGCATTACGAATCAGTTTATGGAAACACGTGGCAATTAACCGTGGAGGACTATTTAGAATGAATACATTTCAATGCAATGTTTTAGAGATTTCCCTTGAATCGTGTTTGCAATATATTTACTTTCAATACAAATTACAGCTTTTAAATTTGAAATGGAAATGATCGAATTTATTTTTCGTATGCCATATGAAAATGGAAATTGAGATGTTATTGTTACTGTTTGGATATCGAAATGATCTATTTTTTCTTCGCTATCATTGTTCAGCAAAATTATCTTTGTTCAGGTGAATGTTGTTATATGCCACTGTAAAAGAATCATGCTTTCTTTTTTTAATTCACAGTATCAGTAAAGTGCTTGGGTAAAACATTTCGAATTTTGCATCTATCAATTTGTGTTACATAAGTCGTAATCTGCTGAGATGAGCTCAACGATAGGTTCCCTTGTTTTCTCTGCGTTAGAAAAAGATAATAATGCTTGTGCAAACTAAGCGAACTTATTTTTAAATACTTATGTTTAAACCATATACACAATATGACTGACAATGTGAGTATATTGTAAAATAAGAATCTATTTGTCATAGTGTAATGTTTATTAATGCAACACCTAATAGAAACTAGGCTCGTTGTCCTAACATTTCTAAATTAAAAAAGCTTTTGCGAATTA
>NC_142933.1:16338084-16343084 GCF_046866305.1 Octopus bimaculoides
CAGTCTTTCAACTTAGTGCGGGTTGAAAATTAATATAAGTGTTTGGAAGATTGCCTATACACTCACCGAATATTAGTTGAAGTTACGAGTACAACCTGGTTTTCGTCATAACAGTCAGAAATGTTTTTCTGAACATTCATAAAACACCTGCTGGATAACTGATAATGAAATGAAATAAAAGCAAGTGAGAGAAAGAAATAGGATCACACAACGCACCAGTTGTATCCTTGAATTTTGTAGTATTATATCTTAACAGGCTGTATTTCTCACAAGAAAAAATAAAATATCAGATCACTGACGTACGTTACATAGGTAATAAGGCCACGTTATTTCAGTTACATTTCCATACAAGATTCGTGCAGGTCATTTTTGTTTTCATGTGTTAATGAATTTACTTCTTACAAACCAAACAGGAAACTTTACCTGGAGGTGATACGTGCCCGATATATTTTCCAGATCTCATTTAAAACATAACTTGCCATATTTGAATTGGAATAGCTTACGGGATATTACTGTTGTAATCGTGAGAATAATAAACGAACGAAATTGGTAAACGTTTTGCATTGCCAGAGCTATGTACGTAACAAGTTTGGTGACGCTGACACACCAGTGTCCATATACTAATCCGAGATCCATTCTCAAACAAATCTCTCCAGGATGCATTGCGTGAAGTTATAATGCCGAAATAATTCTTAATTTTCCTAAGATATTGTACACTCTACAACATGTAACAGTCAGTTCGAATATTTATGAGATGCGATAAAACTGTTAGAAGACGGTTTAACAATGAATGTAAGTGTTACTGCTACGTGTCACCTGAACAAATGGCACCTTTATTAATCTCAGCATGAAAGCTGTTACCATGGATTATATCAAATAAATCAGTTACTAAGATGACAATTAATTTTTCGCATGTCAATGAAACAGAATCAAATAAATCCTCCAGTTCGCCTGTGAGTAGCAAATATAATCTTAATAAATTGTAGAACACCTTTCTAGAATGCAACAGATTGAACGAATGAAATATCTTTACTTTTATGTTAGCGGAAAATCGGTTTCCAAATTTTGTGTACACTATTAATGTGCATGTAGTAGTTGACAAAAATATATTAGAATTGAAATCATTTTAGTTTGAATTATAAATTTAGAACATACCGTAATGTTTTGTTCAATCTTGTAACACCTTAATAAAGTAATGCTTTAAATTAAACAAAATTATTTCGCATCTGAATAAATTGCATACTTGCTCGCTGATTGGGTCCGCTATACATAAAATTCCATATCTAAGTTATTTATGCATCCAATTAGTAAATACTAATGGGAATCAATATGACAATCACGATGCATTTATCGACGAAATATGATTATGGCAATAAAATACATACGAACGGTAACTCAAAGGTAGAACATATTAAAGATCCGATAATCACGGAAAGAAATTCTTGGTTGTAGCTTTCAGAATATTGCCATCGGTTATAAATAGTACGTATGAAGATGTGTGTAAGCACAGAGATTCAGTGGTTAGAGCTTCGGGCTCCCAATCATGAGTAAGTTTTATGCCAGGACCGAACTGTCCTGTTTTCGAAGAAGACATTTTATTTCACGTTGCTCCAGTTCACTCAGCTATGGAAATGAGTTACCACGTCACTGGTTCCAAACTCTATCAGCCTTTGCCTTTCTCTTGGAGATTATCAGTGGCGTAGAGAGGGGAGGTTGGTATGCATGTGTCACTGATGGTCTTCCATAAACAACCTTGCACGGACTTGTATCTCGGAGGTGAACTTCTAGCTACAGTCCTATGGTCATCCATTACCCTTTTCCTTTTATGATTATGTATTTCCCACTGACTGGAAATAGGTCCACTGCAGGCTTTGGAAGTTAGAGTATTCTGTGAAGTAATATATTACTGTCTGTCTTAACCGATCGCATTTCAACTAAAGATATATGCAAAGTGTGCCTTGTATGCATAAATGTGTACATACTGCTAAGTAAATTCGTATTTCTGTTTTTGTTTGTCAAGGGGTGTTGTATTTGAACGTAAGAAACAATGCTACTATCATGTAGAACACAATTTAAGTTCCGCTTCAGTCATTCTCTTGAGTACGTAATCTGCATACATATAGAAATGAATACGCCACCAGCCTACTAAGGTGTCTTTACACGATCGCTTCTAGGTTGTATCGATAGGAGACGCTCTCTCTCTCTCAAATTGCTGTCATTAGATTAGGGAACATACTTGGTGCTGAATCCCAAAACAATATGTTAAAATGTAAATAGGTTGGTCACTAACGGCACATGTATCATATTTTGTTGAATGAGCGTTCACTTTCAATGGAGACATTAATCTGTCGTCTCACTTCATCAGTCTCGGAGATCAGGATTAGTGGAAGTAGGCTTGTCAACTCACAGAATATTAACCTCTCTCGTGTGGACGAAGTCATTTACAAGTATTAACCACTAAGAGAGGAGTATCTTTGTGCACCATACATTCAAAATCTGCCTGGTACTTCAGAGACAATAGTTATTTTAGAAAGTATGATTTAATACGTAGTATTCTGAATACATTCAACTGTAAATCATCAAACAATAAAGAATATAACTGATATATCAGGTTACTTTTATTTCATTAATATTGAATATTGCCAAGAAGCGTAGATTGGAGAAGAGCTGTTAGTGTAGTAAGGTATATGGTTTCTGATATTTGTTGATATTAATATAGCTCCAAGGTTTATCTGATGTATAGATATGAAAGCCTATTCTTATTTCTTTATGTCTCTTGATAGAAGTATATCTATATGATATTATGTATCTCTCCAGAGTAAACAACTCAGTGTTTATGAGAAATTATTTTAATTGTAAGCTCTGCTTGTTTGTTTTAATTAAAATCGTATGTATTCATTAAGTTGACAATGTTTGTAAATATATCGCCTTTCCTTTATCTGTTTTTATATCATTCTGTGAAACGTTTATCTATTTTTACACACACACACACACACACACACACACACACACACACACACACACACACATACTTAACACAAACAGATATGCATGCACGCACGCACGCACACATGCACACACATACGCGCGCTTATATAAGTATATGTATATAAGTTTGTGTGTGTGTGTATGTTCGCGTGTGTGTGTGGGTGTGTGTATGTATGTGTGTGTGCGTGTGTATGTATGTGTGTGTGTGCGTGTGTTTAGACATGTATAGCTATACACACTGATATTTTCTTTCAGAACTACTCTACAAATAAGTAATTATTATATTACAAAGAATAGCCTGGTTGCTTGCTAAAGAATATTGTATTATACGACTTATATAGTAGCAGTAGCGCTTAGTATCTATCGCTGTAAAATGCCCTTATATGGTACATACTTATCACAATGGAATATTCTATATAATATCAGATGTTTGGTTTCAGTCTTTTAACATTAACTATTTAAAACTACTTCCAATCTATCTTAGTAATTTCATGAATGCGAGGATTATTTGCCTTGTAAAAGAATTTTGGAAATCACAGAAATAATGAATAATAAAGAGAAAATGATTTCATTGTGCTAAATTTATATAAAACAAAGTTGAAATTTTGGTGATGGCGAACATATTTCATACTACTTACGAATATATATTGCTACACAAATAAAATATTCACCACATCATTTAATACTGATCACGGGAAATAAATGGTGCTCGTTTTCAGCGAATTGATTTAGCGAAGAAACCGTTCGACAATTACGAACCGGTGAAAATATTTTCGATCTCATTAAACAAATGTAAATGTTTCGGTGACCTTATCTTTTGGAGAAACAATTCTATCTGCATCATAATAACTACATTGAGATTCTGGTTTATTTATTTCACAGATATTATCATTGCCATAGTGACATTGTTTATCTCAGGTCTACCACTGTTACGTGCTGATGTCTGAAAGTGAGATTTCTTGCGTTTATGGAACCATGATATATTTAAATAAATTATTATTATTATTATTATTATTATTATTATTATTATTATATATATATATATATATATATATATATATATATATATATATATATATATATATATATATATATATATATATAGTTATTAATATTTCTAAGTCGCTCTAAAGGAGACTACGGCAGCGGTACTGGAAATTAATAGTTATCGCCAAGCCAACATGGCAGTCCCAAAATTAGGACGAAAGCTACCGTGAATTAACTCCAAGAAGCCATCGCCTCTAGCTAGCTATGTGACACACGAAACCTGTGTCCTTTATAACCTTCGAACAGCGGAGGTCAGCAGTGTCCCCCTGCTGGTTTGGCATCTGCAGACTAGTTTCAGTGTGTTGCCCCTTGTCCCTTCGAACAGATAGTCAGCAGCGCCGCCTGGCTGGGGCTTGGCTGCTCTGCATTGACAAGGGGCAACACCCTGAAACTAGTCTGTTCGAAGAAAAATAAATATAGCGCTCAAGTACAAGTGTTCAAGTAAAACTGACACACCTACACACGTCCCAGTTGGTCACACAAATTGATAACATAAATACATATTAAAACACCAGGGCATTCAACATATAAATCCCCAAAGCATATATATATATATATATATATATATATATATATATATATGCTTTGGGCTTTTATATGTTGAATGCCCTGGTGTTTTAATATGTATTTATGTTATCAATGTGTGTGACCAACTGGGACGTTTGTGCATTATATTTTCTTTGTCTCAGTTTTACTTGAACACTTGTACCTGAGCACTATATTTATTTTTCTTCGGTTTCTATTACCAAACCGAAATTATAAAATTCTCTTTTATTCATGTATATGCATATATGTATATGTGTGTATGTGCTTGTGTACACACACAAACACACACACACCAACACACACACCCACACACACACACACACACACACACACACATATATATATATATATATATATATATATATATATAAGGGAAATTCATATGGGAATAGAAATTTCCCTTATGAATTTATATATAT
>NC_142933.1:16345584-16358084 GCF_046866305.1 Octopus bimaculoides
CAATTCCAATGTACTTTAGCAATCTATTGGCAATAATGCATAAATATAAATATAGTCCGTTTTACTTGATACGCTATTCTTTCTTACAACAGAATAATCTTCAATTACACATCACAGCTATAATCAACATACTTTTTTCAATATAAATAGCGTTTCCTCTTTCATAAACAGACGCACACAATTATCTACACATACGCAAAATTTACGTCCTTGATTTTTTTAATGTTTCATAGGACAAACACTATTACATTTTAACGTGAAAATACATTAGGTGGTTAAACTATAGTTTTCTCAGTAGTTGTTCTAATATAAAGCAATCAGCAATGCTATATTGCTGCGTAGTCAACTTATTCATATGTTTATTGTCGCACTATAATAGATAACTTTTCATTTTCCTATCTTCAGAGGAGAAATCTCTAATAATGCATAAACTCAAAGAATGTACTTTGTGCGTATAACTGCATCAGGAAAACAATTGACATATTTTTCCTGATATCTCTTCAGATCTTTATAATAATAAAACGATATCGCATCCATAATTTGGATTGTCGATGAAGATGCAAGATAAGCACGAATTTGGCTGATGATGGTGTTTATGTTCTTCAGCAGCAAATTCCAAAGTTTGGGATCGCTTGTTACTAAAACGAGTACTAAAACGTTTTCTTTCCAATAAAGAAAAGGAAACAATGGAAAGAAAATTTTGAGAGGGTTTATAAAAAGTTACCAATTTCTTGTTTTTATCTTTGTATAAATGGGAAGAAAATTTTGATTTGACGTTTATATGAAGAGGTTGATATCACGTCGGAACAGATGATTCGAAAAATGAACTGGTTCTTAATTGGAACACATTCTCAGTTCTCGATATCATTTCTTAGGATTTCCGAAGATGTAAATGTCATCTCAATGGAGTAATATTCGAACACAGCTTTTTACAATTGAGATTACAAATTTTAAAATGCGTAGAGAAGTTATATCTCACGTACAAATAGATTAAGAATATCAAATTGACTCATATTCTAAAACGTGTAGACAATAAAAACAGAATCATTTGATTGTTGTGTCTTATGTCGATATGAGTCGATAAACTTGTAAAAAGTAGACATGCGTGCAATTGATTCATTTCTTTTGATATTAATCTTCACGCGTTTTTGCATACATCATGCCGAAATGATAATTTCATTTTGTTGAAATTCTAATATTTAATCTTTGATTTATAGATATATTTGTATATTCAAATATTGAGGTTTAATATTATCGCATATCACCACAGACGGAGTTATATGAATAAGTCTGTATTTTGATTTAACGTATTGTATGTGTATGTGCGCGCGCGTTTGTGTATTGTGTATATATGTATTTTAATATAAAGTGTGAAAAGAAATTCTTTTGTCATTAATGTTTAACTAATCATCATTTAATTAGTTTCCAAAATTACAAAGTTATGTTTGATCGATGATCAATATTGCTTTTCCATATTACTAGGTCAATGAGAAATACATCAGAATACCGTTAAAATTTTAACAGTTATGTTATTGTTGGCACTTGGCTCTAATGTCATAAAGAAGGTAATTAAACATAATTCTATGTTGGGGAAAATCCAATTTAGAACCTACGTTACTATTATGTCATCACTTCGGCAAATGTATGAAATATATTACCTCACATATAATTCGGCATTATATCTTCTGAAACAAACATAAATTCAGCATGCGAGCCAAAGAAGAGAGTAGACAATCATTGACTAGAAATGCAATAATGTTTACTAGTGGTTATGGTGGTTAGTATATTGCGTAAGAAACATTATGCTAGCGTAGAGAAATGTTATCAAATGTGAATACCTTGCTATGTAACATTTAAAAACATTTTGCTAGTTAAATGCTATGGCACTCTAAACGTCATATAGTAAATGTATGTTAATTTCTATATTTATTTCTTATTTAAAAAACGGAAGTTTCCTTTCCATTATAGTCAAAACTATTGATTTTTATTGACACATTTTACCCACATGTAACAGGAGATTTCGAAGCATCAAAACCATCCAGAAACTTTCATCTAATATATCTTAGTATCTGATATTCAAATGTATTCAGATTGTATGAAGTATAACTGTTGCAAATTTGAAAAATTAAACTTTTGTCCAAATAAAACAAATTATACCTTTGTGGTGTTAGCGAAAGCAGCGTCGCAGCTATTTTAAATTTAATATATGGTAATACGTGATATATAATTAATTGCAATAACATATCAAAGCTACCAGAACAAGTGCCTTTGGTAGCGAATGAACTTGTACCATACACAACAAGTCCAGAAAGCAAGACATTTGTTCACTTGCGATATGCTGCACTTTATCATCACAACCGACAATAAATTTGACAAGGCGAAAACAGTAATATCTTTTGTAGCTTGAAGCCTCGTGATTCTACAAAGATAATAACCTAAAACAAATAGAAAATATCTCAATGTGATATTGCGCAGGACGTTATAACTGTTCCAAAAATATCCAAGACAAAAACCAATATATCTGAAATCGACTATAAACTTAGTGACCCGTGTCAATAGGGTCGCCAACACCAGAAATTCAAGTAAAACTAATTTAAGATAAGATTCTTCCAGCAGATTTTTGGAGCAATATCTGACTCGGTAGCTAGTGAATTTATGCAGTAATCAAATGGTGATATTTAATTTACAAACGCACGCAAGTCTACAAAAAGTTGAACGGCTATAAATCTAGAATAGGAAGCCAAAGTAGATATTACATTATATAAATGTATGCGTGTGTGTGTGAATGTCTTTTAGCGTGAATCTGTGTCTGCACCGAGGATAGTGTCGTTTGCATAATGCGCATAGAGATTGCCAGAAATATAAGCATATACTAGGTGTACATACATAGACTCATGCATGCATATATTTGTGTGTGTATGTGGGTAGATTGTGTGTGTGAGTGGTGTGACTGTATGTGTTCGTGAATGTGTGTTAGTGACACATTCACGAGCTCACACCCAAAAACACACTCACACACACACACATACACATACACACACACACACACACACACACACACACACACACACACACATATATATATATATATATACGTACACACACAATATACCGAACAGAATATTGATTACGTATATGCATGTATATACATATGTTTCTATGTGTACATGTGTCACTGCATACATCCATCCACATATATGTATATATATATATATATATATATATATATATATATATATATATATATATATATATATATATATATATATATATATATATATATATATATATATATATATATATATATATATATATATGGGTTTTTTAAATAAAGCAATCTAAATTACAAAACAGGCTATCTAGCAACTTTCAGACATCACTTAATTCAGTTTCTTCTCGGAAATATATTTTTCCATGTAATTTAATATATAATTCTAGATGACATCATAGTAACCAAAGTACGTTGCAGGCCCTTCATCAATACCGTATTATTTTCACGCCTGCGTAGTCGGTGAAGGTGAGTGATGACAGCAACAGAATAAAATTGGCGAAAGGAATATGTCAAATATTACAGTCTGGTGCACAATCAAATCAACAATAATAAAAGAAGACATCTAGAGCTAAGTTGTATAGTTATAAATGTTGCTATCTAACAGTCGAGTAAACAAATGTACTTATACACTTTTGATATAAAACACAACGTATACTGCTTCTCGCACATATGATGTACATATATTTAAGCGTATAAAATTATATATATATATATATATGTGTGTGTGTATGTGAGTGTGTGTGAATGTGCGTACGGGTGTATCTATATATGTCGTTCTATTTACATACATATATTAGGCAGTGAGCTGACAGATTCGTTAGCGCCCCGGCTGAAATGCCTAGTGGTATTATTTCGTCTGTGTTCAAACTCTGCCAACATTGCCTTTCATTCTTTCGGGGACAATAAAATAAGTACCGTTGAAGCGTTAGGAGTCGATATGATCGACTGTCCCCTCCCCGAAAACTCTAGGCCTTGTACCAATAATACACAAGATTATTATTATTATTATTATTATTATTATTATTATTATTATTATTATTATTATTATTGTTGTTGTTGTTGTTTTGTTGTTGTTGTTGTTGTTGCTATTATTATTATTATTGTTATTATTTTTATTGAGTGAGAAAGCAGTGCATACCATCAAAGTGACACTGGAGTAAACTATACGAAGCCCAATATACCCATCATGACTACCCGTCCTATAAGGGTACACCAGGCACATGCATCACAACCACGCATGCGCGACATGGTGATCTCATATCAAGACAAACAGCGCATGACCTTGCAGGTGGGCCCAGTTAGAATTTTCTTCAGGTCGAGTAGCCCATCCCACTCAAAAGGTCTCTGAATAAAGTTTGTTTAAGGATGTTTGTTAAGGATGTTTAAGGTGAATTATTCAAAGCCCAAAGAATTCCTCTCGACACATGGCTATGATGCTCCCCCACTACTTCTGCTCATGATTAGAGATGCACATATCGTCAGCCACCAAGGGACATGCTCAACTGGTTAAGGTCAAAACAACTGACAAGCAATTCTGTGGTATTGAGCAGAATATTTGCTGTAGCCCATATTTTATATCAAGACAAAACAATGTACATGATAACACTACCAATCAATTAAGATCAGAAGCCATGAGGGCCACTGCCTGGTACTGCATCCGGGCATTTCTTCTTCTTCTTCTTCTTCTTCTTCTTCTTCTTCTTCTTCTTCTTCTTCTTCTTCTTCTTCTTCTTCTTCTTCTTCTTCTTCTCATTATTATTATTATTATTATTATTATTATTATTATTATTATTATTATTATTAAAGCCATTAAGCTGGCAGAATCACCCACATGCCGGACAAAATGCTTAGCAGCATTTTGTCAGCCTTTACATTAGAATGGATTCGAAACAGGTGACCTTTTCTGATTATAAATATTGGTGTGTTACTTTTAATATATGTAATCAAACAACGACCACTATTTATGTCCATTTCCCATTTCTGTTACAGGTTGTTATTTTGGTTTATATTTTCAAAAATTACCATCGATAATTTTCCGTTATTTCTAATTTATCACGACAAAATAAGTTATAGTGGAGTGTGTTACATTGTTTATTCTCGGCAGTGTGAGTTTCAATTTATCGTAATTATTAATATATGAAGCAGCAAACCTCTTTCGAATGAATACAAACAACTCTCTACGTGATGATACCTATCTACATTCTATTCCCGTTACTCTCGCCTATGCATACACTACAGTGTAATCAGAGTATATCTGTATACAAAAATATAATGATTAATGTCAAATAACGGTATTACAACAGCGTACTATGTTCTGTATTGGGAGAACACTCACAAGGTATCCAGTAACGCAAAGACAACGCAAACAATAAATAGTACAAATATAATTCTCTTTCAGATATTAATAAGTTCTGAAGAACACGTCAGGTACCGATTTAGAGGAAACGAAAAATGAGAGACGGAAAGATGTAGACAGATAATTGTCATGCCGTTAGTGACCCGGCAAAATGAACTGTAATTTTTATCGTTTTCCTTTCAGATATAATTGGTAAATTGTTTTTCAAACTGCGATGAAACAGCGACGTGTTGTTTAATTCCCAATTAATAAAACCTGTGTAGAAACGATTCCTATTCTCATCGACATAGAAGTGATATTTGTTACCGATAAGTATCTATTATATTACAGGGGTATAAGCAATTAATTTTTTTTTTTCTGTGATATAAGCAAATGTATACGCTGTTGAAAGAAGAAAAATACATGTGTAATAAAATGATAGAGGGAAAGAGAGGAATTTAAACTAACTCAACTAGCACGTGCACTCACACACGTATCAAGGTTATTGACACATTCACAAACATACGCACTCAAAGACAACATTTAGCAATACGTATAAAAGAGGGGGGACATGTATATATTAGGTTGGAGTGAAAAGAAAAGATTGTGGAAATTGAAAATGTCTGAGAATGAAAGTGTTGCTGTGTTTGATTACTAGAAAAAATGCGAAATTTTCGCTGAGATCAACCAAGAGCATTTACTCCCTCAAACTCACTAAACTCCGAAAATAGGAGATTTTTGTAAATTTTTTTACAGTAGCGGAGTTTGGGGTGTTTGAGGGAGTAAACGTCCTTGGCTGGTCTAAACTGTAATTTCGCATTTTTCTAGTAATTATATAGAGCAATATTTTAGTCCTCAGGAACTTTCAATTCCCTCATTTTTTTTTTCACTCCAGCCTAGATTACACAATCTATATACCCGCACATACATACATGTGCATTAGGATGGAATGTAAATGAAAAAAAAATTGTGGAAACGGAGATACCTCGTGCCTAAAATCTTGCTATATGTTTGAACTAGAAAAGTGCAAACTTTTCGCTGAGATCAGTCAAGAGCATTTTTTTCCCCTCAAACACACAAACCTCCGCAATTTAAAAAAAAAATTCTGAAATCCCTCATTTTCGGAGTGTAAGGGACGTGAGAGAGTAAATACTCTCAATTAATTGCACCAACAATTTAGCATTTTTGTAGGAATTACATATAGCAACAGTTTAGCCCTCAGGCATTTTCAATTTCTACAATGTTCTATTTTTATTCCACCCTAGTATATATATATATATATGCTCAGGCAATTAGACATTGGTATCTGTGGGAAGTAGAATAGCTTTGCATTTACGAAGATATCATTCATCCTCAAACGATAAGTTAAATACTTCGTTACGGTAGTATTAGTCAGTTTTTAAATTTATTGGATTTGTTGGTGTACGAGTGCGCATGTACGATTGTGTGTCTGCGTGAGAGTGTGTATGTGTCTCTGTATCTGTGAATTTGTGTGTGTGTTTCTGTGTCTATGCGTTGCAAATATAGGCGTTGTAATTGTATCTATAAATTCGTTCAGTCCACGGAATGCACTTTGGCTTTGCAAGTTCTAGTCGAACAAATCAAATCTAATATTTAACCTTTTAAGCATAGAAACTATTTGATAGATAAATTTTGCCGAACCGCTACAATACGCGGTGAACGAACCAAGGCTGGTTCTCAAGGTGTGGAGAGGCCCGTCCATCACACACACACAAGCACACACATACACACAAACATTCCTATGTGCATATACGACTGACTTATTTCAGTGTCCGTCTATCAAGTCCAGATGCAGTGGGACTGAACCCGGAGCCATGTGGTTGAGAAGTAAGCTACATACCATAATGCAACATCTTTGCTTATATAATATAAATTATAAATAGGTCGGCGAGCTGGTAGAATCGTTAGCACGCCGGGCGAAATGCTTCGCGGTATTTCGTCTGTCTTTACGTACTGAGTTCAAATTCCACCGAGGTCGACTTTAAATTTTATCCTTTCGGGGTTGATAATTTAAGTACGGGTTGCGTCCTGGGGTCGATCGAAACAACTGCCCCCTCACCCAAAATTACGGGCTTTGTGAGTAGAGTAGAAAAAATGTAGATTACAAATAGGGTGGTGAGCTGGCAGAATCGTTAGCACGACGGGCGAAACGCTTAGCAGTATTTCGTCTGTCTTTACGTTCTGAGTTCAAATTCCACCGAGGTCGAAATTGCATTTCATGTTTTCGGGGTCGATAATTTAAGTACTAGTTGCGTACAGGGGTCGATCTAAACGATTGGTCTACTCCCCCAAAATGTCGGGCTTTGTGACTAGAGTAGAAAATTATATAATATAAATTATAAATAATTGGTGCTTGTTTCCCATTAATTCAAGGACACAACTAGGTTCCAGCAACATATTGCATTCCCCATATTTAAGGGTTTCGGATTTAATGCCACAATTAGAAGTTGATTCGATAGTCTTCACATGCTCTGAGTATGTGTGACTACATGAAAAGCAAGAGTACTCGGTGAGGAGTAAAAGCTTGAGTGACAGAGAGAAATGGAGACATTAAGAAGAGAGCATCATACACTCAAAGGAAAATGAAAACACTTGTGTGTCTACGTGTTTATGTATATACGCGTGTGTGTTTGTGTGCCCATGTGTGCGTGTGCGTGTGTGTGTATAAATGGTATGAGTTGTTCATAGAATTTAAACTTATTTTATTTCGTATACGCTTTCTTGCAGGAAACTGTTTGATGTATACGAGCACAGTATGGATATATATATATGTGTGTGTGTGTGTGTGTGTGTGTGTGTGTGTGTGTGTCTGTGTCTGTGTTTGTTCCCCCAACATCGCTTGGCAACCGATGCTGGTGTGTTTACGTCCCCGTAACTTAGCCGTTCGGCTAAAGAGACAGATAGAATAAGTACTAAGTTTACAAAGAATAAGTCCAAGGTTCGATTAGCTCGACTAAAAGGTGGTGCTCCAGTATGGCCACAGTCAAATGACTGAAACAAGTAAAAGAGTAAAAGAGAGTAAAGAGTATATATATATATATATATATATATAGGCACATATATATATATGCGCATACATGCTTATATACTTGTATGAATGTGTCAATGTATGTGTGTGTGGGTGCGTGTATTTATACATGCATTGAGAGGAAATGGGAGAGAGTGAGTGAGAGAGAGAGAGAGAGAGAGAGAAAGAGAGAGAGAGAGATAAAGAGAGAAAGATTCACAGTTACATATAATGACAGGAAATGAAATGAAAAATATTTCCAATTCAAGAATGGGGTATCTTCTAAGAGAACAAAGGATGGAATGGGGTAAAAACTATAGATTGTGTTTCTGAACGCATTGACTCCGTTCAAAGAATAGCTTCCCAAAGCTTTTAGCATGCGTGTTGTATTTCAGTGTATGTCATCATTTTAACTGCTTTTGATAATTGTCTTTCATTCTTATCCTTTTATTTGCGTAAGTTTGAAGTGTTCTCACTTATTACTCACGTACGTAACAGAATGGTACAAATTAGTTTAAGTTAATGGTGGGGATATAAGATGGCGTTACTCTTGTACAGCGCTAAATACATTCAGTAAAGACATAATGCGTATTTTATAGAATATAACATGATTATGTAGTCGCAAAATATTTGTCCGTATATAATTTTTGTCATATATATTTAAAAAGTTATGTTATTATCAATGACATCATTTCTAAAACTGACGCACGAAAAATAACGAAGAATATTATTCATTACACGCAATATACTTCTAACAAATATTTTAAAAATATCAGTCGCATACAATGCTTGACACTAGCTAAACTATGCCGTCTAATAGTGTGCATAAGGAGGTTTCAGTACTTATCTCAAAGTATAAATCGATGACGTATAATGCTTTTGAAAATAAATGCATGGACATAATACCAAAAACATAATAATTCCGTTAATTATATTACATTATAACATAATGTATTATACTTTATATTACATTATTTTATTTAATATTGTACGATATCTAGATTTAATTTTCTTTTATTGTAAGTAGCAAGATCTGCGGAAATTAATACTATAAATTATTTTTCTTAATATGTGTATTTTCATTTCATATCATCTCCTCATCATCATCACCACCATCATCATCATCATCATCATCATCATCATCATCATCATCATCACCACCACAGCCACCACCACCACCACCACAGCACCGCCATCATCATCATCATCATCATCATCATCACCATCATCATCATCATAAATATTACTATTATCATCATCATTATTAATATTATTATTATCATCATCCTTAATATTATTATTATCGTCATTAATTTTGTTACAGTTTTCGTTGTGGGCAGAGCGAAGAAACCGTTCTTCACGTACTCGTCCAGTGCCTAGCATTGTTAACCTGTGGGTTTATGTGTGTGTAGAACGGATTCTGCTATCAGCTGAATCTATAGTGAAGATTGCCCCGCCGTCCTCCTTTGGCTGGGAGGGGCAGGCAAATTTTATTTGTCTAGTGACTGTAATGAAAGAGGTATTATTGTGGACTCGTTTGAAATGTATAAGTCAGACACTTACTTCTTTGACCAAGACCTCTTCAGCTTTTTCGAGTTTCCCTTGAAGAGGAAGTTAACAGTGGGGAGGGAAGCGTTGCCTTCTAGCAAGTTTGTTGAAAGGTGGGTGAATGTTGGAAGCATGGTCAGTGTCAAAGGACCCATTGTGAGCATACATCTGTAAAGAAATAAAAGAAGCATTGTTTCCCTGTTGATCAAACACCCGTGACATTTGTGGGATTTTCCACAAGGTATCTTAAAGCGCCTCCTTCTATTGGGATATTTATTGTTTAACTATGATTGTTTTATAGGCTTACTCCATTTGAAAATTCATTGTATCGTTTTTTATATTGTTACACGTAATTTATGTATATTTATATTAGCCCTTGTGGCCAATAAATGAATAAACCACTATATATGCACAATATTCATACGGTGCAATGCACATGTTCTTGCTTGTATTGTCTAGTTAGAATATTTGTCAGGTCAAGTAGGCCATTTTGCTCAAACGATCTCTGAGCAGGAGTCGTTTAAGGCTGATGAACGTGACTCGCAGGTTTGCAAGTGGTAAAATCATGGCTATGATGCCCCCCCCCCCCCACTGATCCTCATCGTGATCAGATATGCCCATATCGTTAACCTCTAAGTGACATACTCAACCGGTTAGGATCATGCAACTGCCAAGCAAATCTACACTATTGAACAGATTGTTTGATCTAAGCCCATCATTTACGCCAAGATGAAACATGCACATGATCAAACATTCAATCAGTTAATATGAGAAGCCACTGCTTGGTATAGCATCAGGGCATTTATTATTATTATATGTTTAGCTTTTACTTTGCTTTTGTACAAGTTGAATCCAGGTCACCCCGAGAAAACTCAAGAGACAACAAGCTAGAAGTTCAAGTTCTTGTTATAACTATGATGCAATATATTTGGTTCTGCACAGAGTATTTTTCTACAGGAATGTCTGTCAAATCATAAGTCAACTAGAAGTCTGTTTTCAAAGTAATTTGATTATAAGATGCTAGTCTGATGTTAAGATGACAGTAAAAGGTGTGTTTGCTGTTATGTGCATTTAATGTATTTTGTCACTTTTTACGGATTCGAATGTTTTGGGGATAGCATACACAATATTTTACGTAGGGAGTGGGCAGTTCCAATGAGCACTATTTTATAAATTTCTCCGATTTTTGGATTTCCTGTTATCTGCGCTAACTAGTAAACAGCAACTTTTGCTTTCGTTCCTAGGCCACCCAAGAAAACATTGTTTCAGTCTTGAGGGTCCACATTTTGACAATTTCTATTTCAAGATCTTTATACTTGCTCGGTTTTGGTAGTTCTTGACATTTATGTCTATTGGTACAGTCATATCGTTGAAGAAGCATGATTTTTGTTTTCAGAAGTCTTTCAATATAATGTTTGGCCTATTTCCATCTAACTTTATGTCAATTTGAATGGTGAAGCTCCAGAGGAGCGAGACGTGGATATTTTCAAGTACTGGAAGTGGTTTCAGTTCCCACCAGATTTATCATGGGGCAAGTCCAAAATTTTGGAAATTACCCAGTGAACGTATTGTGCCGCTCTATCTTGCTTTTCAGATACTCTGTAGGCGCAAGAAAACATACAAGACATGTTGGCTTACTGCTGGTCTTTAAGATGTTAGCCTTGTAGCTTCCTGTAGATAGTCATTGATCTTGGACTTCTATGATAAACCATTCTGTCTCTGATTTTAAGCCAGAAGAAATTAGCCATTGATGGGTACGGGCTTTGTCAACATTGGCATTATTAGCTTTCTTTGGGCATTTGCCATTGAGAAGTTTTCCTTGCAACTTATCTGTTTAGATTTGTTTTTGCATGGAGAGGCCGGGGTCGTCTGTGCGAATTCCGCCGAGGTTGAATTGCCTTTCATCCTTTCGGGGCCGATTAAATAAGCACCAGTTAATCACTGCGGTCGATGTAATCGACTTAACCACCTTGTCTGTCCTTGTCTGTCCTTGTCTGTCCCCTCTATGATTAGACCCCTGTGAGCAATAAAGAAATTTATATATATATATATATATATATATATATATATATATATCTTATTATTATTATTATTATTGTTGTTGTTGTTGCTGTTATTATTATTATAATTGAGTGAAAGAGCAGTGCATGCATTCAAAGTGACACTGGGTTAAAATATACCAACATCAATATACCGATCATGACTACCAGTCTGGGTACACCAGGCATATGCATTACAACCATATCTGCGCGACATAGTGATCTCATATCAAGATAAACTGCGTATGACCTCGCAGGTGGAGCCCGGTTAGAATATTCTTTAAGTCGAGTATCCCATCCTGCTCCAGGATCCCTGAATGCTTAAGGATGTTGAAAAAAACACATGTTTCCAAAGGTGAATTAATTAAAACCCCAAAATTTTCTCAACTCATGGCTATGAGATCTCCCCCACCACCACCAATACAGCTCGTGATCAGAGATGTACATATCGTCAGCCACTAAGAGTCATGCACAACTGGGTAAGGTCAAGCAACTGAA
>NC_142933.1:16363084-16398084 GCF_046866305.1 Octopus bimaculoides
TATGTATGTATGTATGCTTTAATGCGTGCATGTCTGAATGCATGAATGTATGTATATGTGCAGATGCTTGTTTGTGCAGAAATGAGTCTGTTGTTGCACCTGAGCAGAAATATGCATACTCAGATATGTGTATATCTTGTACTGCATGCCTATATACTTTCCCTATTTTGATACAGGTTTCTACAGGGAATACGGATTTATAGTCACCTGTCATATGAACTGTCGTAGGAGCAATCTTCCAATGGGAAAGCAGTCAACATGAATTTAAAGAGTTTCCCGCACTGTACGTTTAAATATTAGGATAGGAATAGAAGTAAGAGTTTTTCTTCAATGTAATCGGACAAGGCAGGCTAAGATCTCTACCTGTACTAAAATTTTGCAATAGGCGAAAGCGGACTGTCAGAACAGCTCCGCTATGTCGCAAGTGACCCAACCCACAACTCCAGAGAAGGCCTCATAGAGTTTGAAGTAGAAGCTGTTTGTGGTGTAGCCCAAAATGTAAGCTAGGTGCTGGAATTAATGTGAGTAGAAAATATTTAAACTTAGTAACTAGACCAATTGGCCGAAAATATTGCAGTGTCTTGAACAGAAGAATTCCGGAAGGAGGTTCGTGAAACCACTACTGCGACACGTCCGGAAAAAAAAGAAAAACCGTTAGTAAACAGTTTATAGCATAGACTCCATCTAAGAACATCTGAAAAAGGAATTGTATTCCGAAATATCACCGGACTATAGATAACTAAATTACAACAAGTATATAGTCCATTTTTTTTGTATTATAGTGCATTGTTGTACCATTCAAAACTTTTTATTCTTTATAAAAGAAATATCTTACCTATTCTTGTTGCGAAATCTTCGCCTATTTTGTCAACCAGCAGATTATGAACATGTTCAATAAACCTAATGGTGTTTTTGACGAACTTAAATATCATTTCAAAATCTACAAATGTGCCTTTGAATTGTATCTCTCCAATCAAAAGTGCTCCATATAGGGTTAAGGTACACATTGACAATGGCTCTACAAAAAAAAAATATTTTAATTGTGCTAAAGAAAACAACTTCAAAACACGGGCTACCTCACACAACAATTATTTCAAGTATTCAAGAAACGTGTCTAGCTAACATGTACGGCAGTTAAAAGAAGCTAGCTCTCTCTCATTTTAAAAACATTGGTTTATTTTCGAGAAATCTAGCTCTTTCTAACATGGGATTTCTGTTGAATAAAAATTACTTCATAAAATTCCAAAACAAATTGTGTTAATTGTGTGGTTGTTAAAAGCATTTATTGAATATGAGACGGGGAGATATTTCATGTAATTATATGGTGTTCAAATCTTCATTACGTGTTTAACGCATTTGATAAAATTCCTCCCAAAGCTAGCGGTTCGACTAAAAAGTGCGACAGAATAAGTATGAGACTTAACAAAAAGAAATAAGTACTGGGATCCAGCCATTCAATTAAAATAAATTGCTCAAAGCAGTGCTCCGGCGTGACCGCAGTCACATGACTGAAAACAAGAAGATAAAAGTTAAAAAAGATAACAGATATGCCAGCAGACAAACCTGCCCTTATCTTTTTGAACATAATAAATTTTGAGTATGTGTATATGCGTATGTGCATACTTATGTACCTAGAATAGATATACATATATGTGGTTGGGTGGGCGCGCGTTTGTTTCTGTTTGTGTGTGTATATGTGTGTTTGTGTTTGCGTGTGTTTGTGTGCGTATGCGTGTATGTATGTATATATGTATGGATGGATGGAGGTTTGTAAGTATATAGGTTCCGTATCATTTCTGGGAATATTCAAACTAAGTGATTAATGCTTTGTCTGTGTATTCAATAAAAATTCCTCAATGCATAGTTTACGTTTCCACTCTCTGAATTGATCTGTATCTATTTACTGCCATTCCTTCTTTTCCTCTCAAAATTGCCCACACTATACGCAGACGTTCGTTGTTTGCGAGGTTTTATCATCTTAGATATCACAAATTTATACAAATAAGTATAGAACACAGCGTACATGGAAAGACTACTTTGTTTGTCAAACGCAACTTTTAATCAAGGCATATAGATATAGGGAGATAAACTTATCTGATTTACGTGGATATATACAACAACATGTCTGCTTGCATTTAAATAATAAATAATGCCGTCCTATTCTTCTATGCTTACAGTGGGAAAGCAAAGTGAAAAACGTAATTTCAAATTCACCAAAGTATACCACTTCAAAAGCCAGCTCGGAAATGCAGATGCACAACTGAATTCATAATATTTACATTTTGTGACTTGACCAAAGAGATATATTTGACGTCAATGCAATTAAACTGTCAGAATAATGATCTACATGACAGTCAGTGACATTTATATTCCAGTGGATGCAAACGCCATTACGTATTATGTTGCATTTTGCAAGAACCCATAATTCCATATACAAAATATGTGCTTTTAACTTTATATCCTTTGATATTTTATTCGAACGCTAGAATGTCTCTATTCTCTCTTTTGTTTTTATTTTTACACAACAAATATTCGTATGACATTTAAAGCATAGAATACAGTTCACTGAACGTCAAGAGAATAATAATAACTAAGAAATATAACATAAAAATGAGATTAACTCCTACATATATATGCTCAATGAATTATGGTCTATGCTTCAAATATATTCTTCAAATTTGTTCTGAAACTTTGGTAATAAATAAGAGGAAAAGTAAATTTAGTCTAATAATTTTTCAATAGAAACACTTAGGCAGAATATGCATAAGGATCTATTATTCATGTATGATCGGTACCTATTTTCTTGGGACACAACAATAGAAAGTCAAACGCTATCACATTAAATTTTGAGTGGATAACGCAAATTAAGTGAAATAAATAATAATTGCTGAAAGGTGTCATATTCAATATGACCTTCATGGTTATTTTCAAAATGATGTCAAATAAAAATCAATACCAAGGCATAGATTTGTTTAACACTTATATTTTCCATTGACCTTCGATGACCACTTTACCAATGTAAGGATATCTATTACTTTGCTATAGACTGATGGAAAATAGTTGTGATAGATTGAAACACCTGATTCAATGATTCTATATATTTGCACAAGTAATTCATTTTATCCAGAATACATGGATCGTTGATCAAAAGGCTGTTAAATATCTGTAAGAAAAGAAATATTTAGTATACATGCTGGGATATGTACAAACGTACCAAGTGTAGCGGTAAGGGGACCAGCAGGAACGACAGCAGATGCAGTCAGTGTAGCAGCAGCAGAAGCAGTAGTAACTGTAGCAGCAGCAGAAGCAGCAGCAGCAGCAGTAGTAGTAGTAGTAGTAGTAGTAGTAGTAGTAGTAGTAGTTGTTGATGTTGTTGTTTTTCGATGTTCTTATTCTTGTAGAAGGGGGAGGAGATGAAGCAGTAGTAGTAGCAGGAGTAGTCATATAAGCAGTAGTATATGTTGGCATAGTGGGCCTTGTTTTATAGTTGTGATGGAACCTGAAGGCAGACTTATATAAATTGAACGGCAACGATCATGTCGTTAATCCAGACACACTTTCGAGAACTATTCACACCAATAAGTACAATTTATTTCCTATGAAGTTTGGTACAATATGGCTACTATGTTCAGAACATGGAGCAAGCTTGCAGTTACTCCTCGGTTGAGATTAATTTTACATATATCAGCAGGAGACTTATATTATGACTGTTGTGTGGAATTTGAGGTACATTAGTTGTTTTGTATTTTAGTTCTTTTTGCATGCTTTTGCTATTGGCAACATTCCATCACATATGCACACTGTGTCTTGTAGAGTTTCCCCACATAAATGAAGTTCTGATACACACACGCACACACACATACACACACAGACACCCATACACAGATACACACACACACACACAAACACACACACACACACACACACACACAAACACACACACACACACACACACATATATATATATATATATATATATATATATATATATATATATATATATATATATATATATATATATATATATATATAATATATAATATATATATAATTCCGTCTTATGGCCGTACCTTTACTATATGGCATATCCACACGACCTGTTTTATAATTACTGGTAACGTAACAGCCCTAATATTTTTAGGTTCCACTTAAGTTATATATAATCTAAAGACTTCAAGTAAAGATAACTCTTCCTTCCTTTTCAATAATTCGCATTCGCAATTAATATTTACTACATGATCTTATGTGTCATTTCATTGTCGATCCTCCTCGCCAAAAAACGGGAATGAATTGGGTTTTTTTTTTTAACATTTATTAATTTTCTACTCACCAATTGCAATTTAGATTGTGTAAGTTATATGCAAGCAAGGAATGTGTTATTTTCTTTAATCAGACATTTACTATCATAGCCCGCAAAGACACCTTCTATTCTTTTCTTTCCCCTATGATTTCGTTTTATTCTTGTTTAGTTATGGATCTTGAAGACTGTTAAAGTAGTCTGCTTATTATTTTGGACAATTTGTCCTTGCAGATATTTTCGCTGCGCATATTCCATTTCTATGTTCTCCTACTTCATTAATCCTGCATATTCTTTATGTATTAGGACTGAAGTGCTTGTTTCGTTCAAAAGATCCTTCTCACACCCCACACAAACGAATACATATTTGAAGTGTACATTGATTCAAGACTATATTTTGCGCTTCATTTGAGTAGTTTTAGATTTATTCCTGTTTGTTTCAAATTTGTTTAACAGTTGCACTCTTTTAATTCCTCTGTATTTTTGTATCTTCTTTCCCGTGTCATTAACTATTGTTTTGGAATACTGACAAGTACGGATACAAACTTATATTCGCTCGATATTTAACTAGAGTGGATGATAAGCTATACCTGAACATATTAGGTTTCCTGTTTCGCAGGCCTTCTACTTGCTTGGTAATCCATAGCATTCACATCTGTAAATTATTCTCGCTTTTCCCTGATCTCTTAGGAACATATTTATCATAGCGGATATCTTATTCATAAAAAAACAAAGATTTATCAACCATTTAGATGTGGAATATCTTAGGCATGGGGGCTTAGATTTCATTAGCTATGAAGATTTTAAAAATAAGAAACGAGAAACATGAACGAGAGAAGAACATAGTCACTGAAACTTAAATGAAATCGCCCCCCTCATTGCAATTATTCCAGCCTTAGTTTCTGTATGGATTGACTACATGATCTACATTGTATTGGTCAAAATCTCCCAAATAAAAAAGCTGCACGATGAACGAAATAGAAATTCCGTTATGTGATCGACAGACGTTTTGGAAATTTTGGAAGATATTCATATCCCGACTTTTCACGTTTCAAGGAGGAAAATTGCGTTACCTAATGGAGTTCTAGAGACAGTATACTTACAAAAATTAAAGTATCACTGCGGACCCAACGCAGTTACGACATAATTCTAATCGATCGGTGCTCACATGATCTTCTTTGTCGACCACCAATGACAAACACTTCTCAAATATCCATCACAGTCGTGCCGCTAGTCGAAAAGTACGTTGATCAAATACTTAAGGTATAAGTAATATTGTAACAAGTACATTCTTCTCCTAATACGTTATTGCTCTCTCATTTGCGCTATCAGTGTTCTCACGAACATTTCTTTCTCATAGAAAATCAACAACGCAACATATTTCATTTCTTTGGTGTTGTGTGTATTGGCGCAAATATTTGATGACGCAAGTTTTAAATCATAAATAAATAGGTAGAGCAGTATAAATACACAATAGCCGGATGATTTGTTGCGACACGAGTTGTTATATACTCTATTATTTGGATATATTTTCAAACCTAATAAAGACGTACGTATGATTAAAGCAAAGGTTCGTATTAATCATTCGAATTCCTCAACTAAAATAGTCCTTAACATAATCGTGCGAATTACTACAATTACTGGAATCTGTGATCTTGTGATAAGGTAGGTAAATTATTATCAATACTTTTTTCCTGCATTTCTTGAACTGAAATTCAAAAGTAATTCGACATGATGTTTTGATTTATAACCTGTATTATTTCTTCATATTGTTCTTTGGCACATGTTTACTCGTGATGAACCAAACGTATGAATAACTGTCGTCTGTTATCAACCACATCACATATTTCGTTGCAAACTATGCACATGGACATAATCATACAGAGCGTATCGTTTTTGGTACCGATCAAAGAGAATGTTGGCTGCTTTTTCGAGCATATAATTACTCTGTTGTTTGCTTGTCATATTTGTGATATTATTTCGGGCTTTGTAAGAATAATAGAATTTATATATTGCCAGGTTCATCTGACATTCGGAAATAAGAAAAGCAGTAATCGTATGAATCTTAAGGGAAATATATGGAATATTATTTATCTTCAATTATTTGATACGAAACTTTTAACTGATCAAATAACTATCGAATGCACTAATTCGTCAAAGATTGACGTTTCAACTTCTGGTTTGGAAAGCAGAAAATAAAAACTGTTATGCAATCATATTTCTCAACAGTTAGATATGAGTCATGTTTTTATTCTCTAGATTTACCTTTTTTTACTTATGAGACAATGAGTTTTGTCGCAGATCTAAATGCCATTTAGTACTCCGACTGTTCAATGTTATTGAACCAGGTTTTATATCTAGATTCCTTGCAAGGTATTTTCTTGTATTTTAGAATCCATATTATTTAACATTTTATATATATATTTATATATAAATGGTAGGGATAAATGCAATTATTTGACAACTTCCATTAGCATCTAGTATTTTAGGTTTGCTTTCCTCGTAAGGAAATTATCTAACCTGTCATATATACACGTGGGTTTGCACGCAGCAATAAGTACTTTAGCTGTTATTTATAACAGTATATGTACTCGTAGCTCGTATAGTGGTACTCATTGCCGACTAAATTTTACTTACTCGATTTATATTGAACCTAGCTACGTACATTAAATATATGTATAATTGCTGAAGAAGACAAGGAATGTTACGGAAAGGCAACCATCTCAAGTCATATATGTTATTATTATTGGAAAAAAATGTGGTAAGGAAGTAATTATATCAGCATGTGTGTGTGTAAGTATGTATGTGTATATGTATCTTTAAAAATTGTATATCTGCTATATCGAAATCTACAATGACTCCATAACTACCGTCTCGGCTATAACCTTGGGGCACTAGTTATCCGTTACATTCCTTACCTAGGCGCATCTCGTCGTTTAGATCACCTGTGCACTAAGTGTGCGCGTGTGCGAGCATATATGCACACACACACGCAGACACACACACACACAAACACACATATATATATGCATATATATATGTGTGTGTGAGCATATATGCACACACACACACACACACACACACACACACATATATATATGCATATATATATATATATATATATATATATATATATATACTACGGGCTTCGTTCAGTTTCCATCTACCAAATTGATCCACACATGCGTGTGCGAGTGTGTGTGTGTGTGTATATATACATATACATAGATACATACCTACCCACACACTATGTTGAAGTCTGAGAGAGCGTGTGTATGTGTTTGTATGTATGTATGCATGTGTCATTATTCAGATGTATTTCATATATATATATATATATATATATATATATATATATATATATATATATATATATATATATATATATATATATATATATATATATATATATATATATATATATATATATATATATATATTTATATATATATTCCTAACTCACGTCCTTCAGTGTATCATACTAATTATATTTACATGAATCTAAGGGATTTGCTTGTTTTCTTTTTTTTTCTTTCTTGTTTTACCTGATACTTAAATATGTCTCAATTAGCTTTCTTTGATGTGCTTTAAATCTATTGATTTAATTGACTGAACACGTAGCAGATCAAAGGAGAAAATTTATGATTTGCAACGCTGTAGTGAAATAATCTTGAACGCCTGGTGTTGGTGGCGCACACACCTCTTTCAAACGTTAAATCTTTGATAAGTGCTCTATTATTTTACCCTTGCAAATTTGCCAAAATCTCTGTTCTTATTATCAAATATGTTTTATGGTGAGAGTGTATATTTATTCTTTCTAATGAAGGCAAAATGCATTGAAACCATTAAAATCAAATCAAGTGATTACTTTGAAAAGCCTTGGATTTGAGATAACAAGTTACACATCTACTAGAATGGTTGGAGGTTCGACAAAGATATTTCGTAATAATATTTTACAATTAAAATATGAAGGTACTTCGCTGTATACAATAAACAAAGTTTTTGCTTAAACAGTACAGTTTCATTTTGCTGTTTACAATAACACTGAAGTATACAGTAGCCTTAATGAATTATTTAATCCACGTGTTATCTTCCAAAATATTTGCTTAATTTTCACAGTGGGTAGATGAGTATTCAAACTGCGATATATTAGAATAAGATAGAATAAGATATAGAATAGCAAAGAAGAATATATTGAATAATGTTATACAGAACAGTATATAATATAGAATAATTGTTGTTGTTGGCACTCGGTCGCTTACGACGTCGAGGGTTCCAGTTGATCCGATCAACGGAACAGCCTGCTCGTGAAATTAACGTGCAAGTGGCTGAGCACTCCACAGACACGTGTACCTTTAACGTAGTCTTCGGAGATATTCAGCGTGACAAGTCTGGCCCGTTTGAATTACAGGCACAACAAAAACAGGAAGTAAGAGTGAGAGAAAGTTGTGATGAAAGAGTACAGCAGAGTTCGCCACCATCCAATGAGGGAGCCTCGTGGAGCTTTAGGTGTTTTCGCTCAATAAACGCTCACAACGCCCGGTCTGGGAATCGAAACCGCGATCCTATGACCGCGAATCCGCTGCCCTAACGACTGGGCCATTGCACTTCCAATAGAACAATATATCCAAAGTATTCTAGTTGTAAAGCACTAGCTGTAAGCAGTGCAGAGATAGAATATAAATCTTGCCATTGACTAGGTCTTCGGCATTAAGAGGGTTATATTCTTATTCTTATCTTATTGTTATACCCAATTGTGGTTTAAGATTCATTCAGCATCACATTAATATGAGAGTAGCACATAATGAGTTCATCGTAAAATATTTTTATCAGACATTTGGAGTCTCCTAATTTACTGGTGCTTTTCAGCTGCTTATTTGTTAGTACGGTCTGACAAATTCTGCTAATTGTTGCTGAATTAATGCTTCTCACGAGACTTTAGGCACTGTGTTAGTTATTTTGGACAGTCTCGTTGTAATTGCCAAGAGCCTATTGTGCTAACCCTGTTACAGTTGCTTCTTATATTTCTATTTTATTTTTTGCTAGTTATTAATGAAGACTATTTAGGTCGGAAGTAATTTCGATGAAAGAATCGCTCTCCCTTCATATCGTTAAAAGATTTCCGATTTAGCGATGTTTTGGTGTTTCTGGCGTTCTTTCATTTCATTTCTTCTTTTGGTAATACGTTTTCCTATTTCCCTTGCTATTTCACCATTTTACTTTTTATTAATGTTTCGCTTTCACAGATATGTTTACTTAAATATTTTCTGTATATAACACATCTGTATTGCTTGTATGGGTTTAGCGCCTGTATATCAGTCCATATGATGGAAAACTGACAATACATTTTTTAACTATTATGCCTTTAACAAGAAACATTTCAGTTGTTATGTTTACATTTGCTTATATAACTTTTGCGATGACAATGTTTGAGATACAAATTTGCTGAAACAAGTTTATCCTCTGGTTTTATATTCAGCCGCTGTAAACACTGATTTATCGATAGACTGATATTTTGATGTTGATTCTCTAAGTTCTTCTACATTCCATACGCCCTGTTCATATTCTCCGGTATTAGAATTTCTGAATATGAATTTTGCGCAATCTTCCTTTCTCCTTTCGGTTTCAAATGATTAGTATTGTGTATTTTTCTACGTCTGGTTTAGTGCGGTTTCTCATTTAACTACATTGTTGTACGTATACTTGGTCTTACGTTTGTGCTTCACATTCTGACGGTCATAATTTTCATTTCTTTATTTCTTTTTCTACCGTTGTTTTCATGTTCTTCATATCTTCCTTTGCTTTTAATTATAGATCCGCAAATATCTTTTTGTCCTTTATAAGGTAACGGCAAAAGTTATCCAATCTCAGTTAATTAATTGAGGTGACATACATTAAAACATTCGACACTCGCTAGATATTGTCGCAAAAATGCCATCGTTGCTATCATACACTCATTGACCTCTAAATGTTCCCGTACAAAACGTGATTTTCTGCATTCATCTTCCAATACACATTAGATAAGATACACTTAAAAATCGCAATGTTTGTGACTCATAACATACGGTGTAACGATAATGTATCCCATAGCCTCCGTAAGGCGTATATTTGAGAGCCCGAACATGTACACACACATATACATACTCATTCACACACTCTCTTCGGCATACAGCGATAAGTATATATAAATTATAAACTCAAATTGTTTCTGTGAATTATGTTTCTTCAAATGTGAGAAAGGATGCGACTAGTTTAGGCTGAGATGAGCGCAGATGCCAAAGCAGGTTAAATGAAATGCCGGAGGTAAAAATGAAGGAACATTGAAATATGATCAAAATTTTTGCTCACATAGAGAATGACACAATGTGAGTTTGCGTGAGTATCTGTGTGTATGTGTGAGTGTGTGTATGTGTATGTGTGATTGTGTGTTTTTGTGCGTATGTTTCTGTGTGTGTTTGTAACTGTGTGTGCTTGGTGGATGAAACAATTGAGAGAGAGGCACTAATTACGGTTGAATGAGCGACATATTAGTGTCAACGCACGTGCATGCATGTATGTGTGGCATTATTTAGCTAGGCGCTTGTTTATTAATGGGTTATAGAATAAAAGATAACTGAGAGGCTACGACAAAGTTGTAAACTGTAAATATGGGTAATGCTAATATTGAATGGTAAGGTCCAAAAAAAAAAAAAAAGGAAGATAAAACAAGAAGATGTTTGCCGGAGAAAGAGGGAGGAGAGGAAAGGTGAGAGAAAAAATCGAGAAAAAGCGATGAGACTGAGAGAGCGTGGGAGCGAAAAAAGTAGGGAGAAATTTCAATATATGAAATATTTAGTTTAATTACTCACAAATATACTGACATATGAATATACCCACTTGCACACATACATATACACGCACACATGTACATGTATACACACGCATATATATATATATATATATATATATATATATATATATATATATATATATATATATATATATATATATTTATATATATATATGTCTGTATGTATATGCAAATAACGCACACACACATATGTATATATATATATATATATATATATATATATATATATATATATATATATATATATATATAAATGCACACAAAAAGGTGAATGTCGATACCATGCAGTCATGCATACATAAAAATCTCACTCGCGAACTCACAAAATAGTTTCGTTTATCATTAGATGTATAACGAGATAAAAAGACACAATGCAAACGTCAAAATGAAAAAAATATAATAGTTAAATACAGGTTAATAATTTTAGCATTCTCAACCAAAAGTAATTTACACGCATTTGAAATTAGATCGAAATCTACAAGAAAAGTTTATAGCTTTAATATGAATTGTTCGAAGAAAAGAAAATGGGGAAAAAAACTATAAAATTTGTCAAATAATAAATTTTGATATGTCGAGACGTATGGATTTGTCGATGGCAAATGATATAGGAAACAAATTTGTTTCAGAAAATTATATCAAGAACATACAGACTTTAATACTGAAACATAGATACACACATCTACTGGAAAACATGTATATACATCCATTTATCTGTACTGTGTGTGTGCATAAATGCAGTTGAACAGCTTCCAAACATGAGCGTTACTTCAAAATCTCATTTCAAATACGAGATGCCTCTTTAAAATAATTTCCAACAATTGGCTTCGCCTAATTCATAAATGGTTTGTGAAACAGAAGTTCTAAACTTTTCATAGATCTTGTACCCACCAGAATCTGTAAGTATTATAATTTAGCTTAGATTTTCCTGGATAAAAGAACGGAGCTTACGTTTCATAAATTCTTTTTTCATGTATTACAATATTTTTGGTTTCATGACACCACCCAATTTTTATATTTGATATATATATATACAACTGTTTTCTATTAGGAATAATATTTTTGAAATCAAGAGATTAAGCTTGGAAAACAATGCTTTAGTATCAGTCGTTGCATTAAGGTATAGACCTATTGGTCGAGTTGCGAATGAGGTTATGGATGTGTATAAAGTTTATCTTTAGCGATGGAAATTGAGTAGGGGGGGGGGGATGTACGGTGAACGGTAAAAAGAAAAATTCAATTATTTATATTTTGAGAAGAAACGTAATAACCTATATTGCAGAGGGAAACTGAAGGAATTATGTTGCAGAAAAAGAAAAAAAAATCTAGGTGGAATACAAAGTCCCGCAAACGCAAGCATTATTCTCAAGTAAACATAATTTGCAATCTTAGCCTTAATTCCTAGACACTTCACAGCGGTAACATCGTCTGTGTTCCGGACAGTACATATATACACGCACATTCATGCATGCGTACATATAGAAGATGGATGCAGAAACAAATATAGGTGATATCAGTGTATAAATATGTAACTATCGACCAAATCCTCTCTCTCTTTCTCTCTCTCTCTCTCTATCTCTCTCTCTCTCTCTCTCTCTCTCTATATATATATATATATATATATATATATATATATATATATATATACACACACAAGCATGTAACATTGATACATACTCAGATAGATATACTAATAAATATGTGCATGTAAATGTGTATGTGGAGATATATAAGCATCTGCATGTGTATACGCATACGTACGCCTGTAAATATATATTTAATAAATATCCGTCTGTATGTATGCTTATAATGTACGCATGCGCGATAGGAAAAAATAGCAGATCCATATATCAATTTATCTGTAAACAGTAGCAGTTCTACATTATGTTTTATCCAATAAAACAAATTTTCTCATGTGGAAAAGAGAAAAGCATTCGCACATAGTAAAAAGTCGGGATTGTTCGTCCATGCATTTCAGACAATCTTCTATTCTTGTACTTGACATATCTGCATCTTTAATATACCTAAAATATTATTTCGATTTATCAATCTATGTGTATTTCAATCTCTCCTCCAATATATCTAACTCACCCTTTATTTCTTATTCTCTTTTTTCTCACTAGCTTTCTTTAATTTTCCGTCGCAAATCTACGTATCTATCTATCTATCTGTCTATCTATCTATCTATCTATCTATATATCTATCTATCTATGTATCTATCTATCTATCTATCTATCTATCTATCTATCTAATTTATCTATCTATCTATCTATCTATCTATCTATCTATCTATCTATCTATCTATCTATCTATCTATCTATCTATATGCATACAGTATATACACACAAGCACAGATACATACGCACACAGACACATAAGCACATATATATATATGTGTATATATACAGTATGCATGTATTTGTTTGTGAGAGTGTGTATCTGCGTGTATGTAATTGTAGAAGCGGTATAATAGACTACGATATATAGATATGTTTGTGTATGTAGACTTAAATGTGCGTGTCTATGCGTGTGTGGAGAGAGTAAAACAGAGAGTTAAATAGAATGAGAGAGAAATATAGATACATAGATAAATAGATAGAGAGATAGAGAGCCATACACGCAGCGAGAAATATATATATATATATATATATATATATATATAAACAAATAGTAAATGAGTATATGCATATATACGTACAGGTAGGTGCATACCTACATCCACCTGTATGTATAGGTGCATATCTGGGTACAGGACATTGCAAACAAAACGTAGACAAGAAAATAATGATAATCAGAGTACAGAAAACACACAAGCCACATAGAGAACATTTTCCTTCATCAGCTACCCCCGTTTTAGCACCGGCGTTTCGAAGAGCTATATATATATATATATATATATATATATATATATATATATATATATATATATATATATGTGTGTGTGTGTGTGTGTGTGTGTGTGTGTGTGTGTGTGTGTGTGTGTGTGTGTGTCTGTGTGTGTGTGTGTGTGTGCGTGTGTGTGTGTGTACAAATATACTTCTATTTATTTTCACAATATCTCCCAATATTTGCATTTAATAAGTGTTATCGTACATCTCGCAATCTGTGATAGCTCTCGCTGTCTTAAGTGTTGTTGCGGTAGAAGCTTTATTATACATACCGAGCACGTTGACGTTGAGATTAATAATTTTCCTTTTTTTTCTTTTTTTTTTTTTTTGGTTTTTATGATTGTAGTGTTATTTTAGTAAAGATATTTATAGCAAAGACTCTTTGCAATAGATTAAATGAAACCGGAATTGAAATTTAAATCTGACTCTACACGTCCATCAGGCAACTACGTCAACGGGCGATATTAGGACAATATATTTGTGCATTGATTTCTATAGTTAAAATACTACTACATTGAACAACGTAGAATGTTGTATCGTAAATTTACAAATGAATAATTCGATCTTGATAAATTGACTCTTTTTAATTGAATTATTTCTCATTAACTTTAATATTAAAATATTTGGAAATATATATTTTTCTACTTTTATTAGGTTTACTGTAAAATCGTTAAGAACAAAATTCATTATACTAGGAAGGATAATTTCAAGAAAATTCTTCATGACCGCAGTCTAATGTTTGAAACAAAGGATAAAAATGTAAAAAAATACTGTCACTATAGTAACTGTGTGTCACTAGTTTTCTATATATTTCGAGCTGAAGTGAACTGCTGCTATCTCTAGCGGACGAGTATCCTTAGCTGAGGAGGATCACAAAAAGTTCGGAATCGCACGCTCTGGTAGTCCCGTTGCAGGAAGTTGCTAGTGTTTCACTCCCCTGGTTATAATACATACCGGATGCAGATTGAATCGAATAACCAGCTGGAAGTGGGGTTCACCTACTGCAAAAATATAGCAATAATGTGGGTTCCTTCGGAACAGCCATGTTTAGATGGTGATAGATGTTACATTTCGGTACAGCTACTGCTTTCATTTCTTATAAAAGACTTCGTTTTGTATTTAAGGAATTATCTTGTTTTAGTAAATAGATTTTTTTCTGGTTTTATAAACTGTAGAGAATTAATATATTAACACTGTTATCACGGTCGTATTTTTCTTGTTCATTTGTTGTTTCTAAACTTATACACATATTGACTTTTCCTTGTTCCTGTACAAAGTGTGATTTTCTGCATTTATCTTCCAATACACATTATATAAGATAAACTTACGATGAACAAACTGCAATTCCGTGTTTGTAACTTAAATTTCTTTCTGCTCATTCGTGTACCTAACGTATTTCTTGCTTTATTTCATTTGTGTTCAAGCGTGCAATCATCGCTTGGTGACCGAGACAATAAAAGTTGGCACCAGAAATATAGCGGGTTTAAACTGCCCCAATATATATTATTTGAGATAAATATTACGTAGATGAATGACTTTATTTTGTTTTTCAGCTCATAGCTTATATCCGTTAAACCTTTCACATTGTAATAATTACGTATAATAATAATAATAATAATAATAATAATAATAATAATAATAATAATAATAATAATAATAATGTTAATAATAACAGCAATGAAAATAATGATAAGAATAACAACAACAACAATAATTTTAATGATAATAATAATAATAACATGGAAGAAATGCCATTAAGAATTTTCCCACGGCATCAACGATTCTACCAACTTGGGAGCATCATAGCCATGTGTTGCGAGGAATTCTTTGGGGTTTGAATAACTCACCTTTGGAAACATGGGTGTTTTGCTCAACATCCTTAAACAAACCTTATTCAGGCACCTTTTGAGCGGGATGGGCTACTCGACCTGAAGAAAATTCTAACTGGGCCCCACCTGTGAGGTTATGCGCTATTCATCTTGATATGAGATCACCATGTCGCACACATATGGTTGTGATGCATGTGACTGATGTACCCTTATCAGGCGGGTATTAATGATGGGTACACTGGGCTTTTTATATTTGTACACAAGTGTCACTTTGAAGGCATGCACTGCTCTCTCACTCAATAATAATAATAATAATAATAATAATAATAATAATAATAAACACCGGGGATGTTTAATGACACCGGGGATGTTTAATGACACCGGGGATGTTTAACACACCGGGGATGTTTAACGACACCGAGGATGTTTAACATGTGAGAACGATAAATTATTGCTCCGAAATTTATCCAAAAACATCGGAAATAATGGCATCGCATGGAGCCAAAAAAATAGCTGACAAAGCGTTGGACTATATCCGAGTAATTAATACTCATTGAAATGCATTTATATTTTTCCAAATATAATGATTTATTTTAACTTGATACCTCCACTACCCGCACAGCGATCGTAAACTCACGTGTTACATCAAAATTCAGACCATCTCCAAAAACAAACACTATGTACAAAAAAATTACAAACAGATTAAATAACACCGGTATTATTCTACCCAAGAATAACAACTGAGAAGTGCGTATTGTAAGCTTATTACGCAAAAAGTACGAAGATCTGATCGTGCAAAGCAATCTGACAACAGAAATGAACGATCCGGTACCCTACGAAAACAATGACCGTCAAAATAAAGGGCCGGACGTTGTTCCTCATGTCCCGCAAACAAAACCAAAACGGCATAAATGGACACGTGAGGAATACATTTCGATCCTACACGCCTGTTTCACAGCAGTGCTCTACCCAAAAAACGAAAACGCAACAACACATACATATAAAATATGGAAGAAAAATAATGTAAATATAGACCTCGATAAAACAATGAACCCTAACAAACTAGCTAACACAAGAAGATATATTCTAAAAGCAAAAAAAATATCAGAAATAGAAATAGAACAATTGAAAGGAAAAATACATCAGGAAAATCGAGATAGTAGTCACACAGCAATGCCAAATAATAATATAAACACTGAGATAGCAAAACACGAGGACAAACGTAACATTTCCGGCAAAAAAGAAGTAAACAAAAAAACAACAACCCCAGACCGTAGAGATGTATAATAGTGTACAAAAAGCACCAATCCAAAACACCACAGACAAACATGAATGAAAAGGAAGGCAAAACAAATCTAAAGCCTGGAAATAACGAAAGGAAACCTAATAATTACGATACTATGAAAATGAGAATAACCGAAGAAATGAAAACCACAGATCTTAGAATGGATCACAGATTATACCTCCCAAAAATCAAAATAGACAATAAAACAACATCAATAATAAATAGCATAAACCTGGCCGTCACGGAACTAACAACCACAGAAACAACAGGCAATATCACTGAGCTAAATGACATAATATATGCGGCAGCCACTGCAGCCACAAAAGAAGCAGGATACTCACTCAAGCCCATCAGAACAGGAGTTCTACCACTCAAACATACCTTGTGGATAAATAACATCCAGAACAAATTTTTTTAAAACAAGAGAAAAGATTTATCAATTCTCAACGAAATTAGTAGACAATCAACACAACTAAGTAAAAAGAAGAAAACAAAAATACTGTACAAATACAGCATTACAGAAAAAGATTTACCGGAGGCAAAAGAAAAACTAAAGCAAGACATCCTTACCAAAGCACAAACGATCCACCGGTATGAGAAACGCCAACGTTTCTTTGAGCAAAACAAACAGTTCAAATCCAACCCCAAAAAACTATACCAAGAACTAGGTAAAAATAAAATAGACATTACTGCAACACCAACAGCAGAAGAACTGGAAGAATTCTGGAAACAAATATGGTCCGTGAAGCAACAACCCCAGAAAAAGACCATTAAAACAACGAACTTAGCACCTGAGCAACTCTGGGCCCCTATAACAACTGAAGAGGTCACCCAGACACTGCAAAGGTTAAGCAACTGGAAGGCACCTGGACACGACAAGATCCCCGACTTCTGGTTAAAACACCTGCCAGGAATGCATAAAAAGCTGGCAGAAAACTTTAACGACATACTAGCAGAACCAGAGACAATGTCTGAATAGCTCACGAAAGGGAAAACCATCTTAATCCCCAAATCTACGGAGAAACCACAAAACTGTAGACCTAAAACCTGTCTCCCTACGATCTACAAAGCCTTTACTGCAATGATATCGCAGACATTGCGTAAGCGCCTGGAAAATAACAACCTGTTTCCAGAAGAGCAGAAGGGATGCTGCAAGGGCTCATACGGCTGTAAAGACCAATTATTGATCAATAAAGCCATAACTGAAGACAGCCGCAGAAAGAAGAAAGGCCTCAGTATGGCCTGGGTGGACTACCAAAAGCCTTTCGACAGTGTTCCCCACACGTGGATTCTGGAAACACTAGCCATAAACAAGGTGGCACCAATTATTATAAAATACATAAGGCACTCAATGAACAAATGGCAGACAGTGCTACAGCTCCAACCAAAAGAGGGACTTGTGAAAACGAAAGCCATCTCCATTAGAAGAGGAATACTCCAGGGAGACACGCTCTCTCCACTCCTGTTCTGCCTGGCACTCACACCTTTAACTCAATTGCTAAATAGAACTGGATGCGGTTACAAATGCTACGGAAAAAAAGTCAGCCACATTTTATATATGGATGACCTAAAATTGTATGCTAGAAATGACAAAGAGCTAGAAACACTACTACAGACAGTACACGGCTTTACCAAGGAAATAGATATGAAATTCGGATTAGAAAAAATGTGCGAAAGCAACCCTGAAAAGAGGAAAATTATTTAAAAGTAACAATATAAGACTAGATAAAGCCAATGAAATAAGAGAACTAGACGAAAGCCAACCATATAAATATTTAGGAGTCAATGAACTAGATTGGATACAACATACACAAATGAAAAAAAAAGAAAGAAAGAGTACTATAGACGAGTTAGATCAATACTAAAAACAGAGCTCAATGCTAAAAACAAGATAATGGGTATCAACACTTTAGCTGTCCCAGTTATAAGCTACAGCTACAACATCCTTAACTGGACACTAAACGAACTATCTAAAATAGACATGACAACAAGAAAAAATAATGACAGGATATAGGATGCACCACCCAAAATCTGACATAGAAAGGCTATATATACGACGCACAGAAGGTGGCAGGGGTCTTATACAGCTGGAAAACTATTATAAAATAACCACCATAGGACTGCAAAAATACCTACTCCAGAAGCAAGGAAAATTAATAAAAATAACCACAAAACACGAGCAAAACAAAAAAAAAATATTTTCAGTATTTAAGGAAGCTGACAAATACAAAAAGGAAATCAATCTACCTAACAAATACGAAGAAGAAGAAGAAGAAGAAGAAGAAGAAGAAGAAGAAGAAGAAGAAGAAGAAGAAGAAGAAGAAGAAGAAGAAGAAGAAGAAGAAGAAGACGAAGAAGAAGAAGAAGAAGAAGAAGAAGAAGAAGAAGAAGAAGAAGAAGAAGAAGAAGAAGAAGAAGAAACAACAAAAGCTATAAAACAAATGAAATCCAAACTAAAAATAGAACAGCAACGGACCATGATAAAACGAGGGCAAGAATAGCCCCTACATGGTAAATACTGGGCTAAACTAAATGCAAAAGAAATAGACAGAGAAAAATCCCAGCAATGGTTGAGAAACTCAGGACTCAAAGCAGAGTCTGAAGGATTTTAATTCCTGCACAAGTCCAAAGCCTCCGCACCAGAAATTACCAAAAACATATAATGAAAAGAAACATAACAAGTAACTGTAGAATATGTGGAGATGGACAAGAAACAATAAATCATATTATCTCTCGCTGCCCAGTCCTGGCTAAGAAAGAATATATTTACAGACACGACAGAACTGGGACCTATATACACTGGAAGCTATGCCAACACTATGAAATAACAACAGAAAAATATGGTATAAACACACGCCAGAAAAGGTCACAGAAAACGAGAAAGCAACCATACTCTGGGATATACCAATACACAGATAGAGAAATTAAGGCAAATAGACCAGATATAGTTGTTGAAGATCATGAAGAAACAAAAATGCTTTCTAATTGATGTATCAATACCAACAGATGAAAACGTCTCTCTAAAAGAAATGGGAAAACTTTCAAAATACAAAGACCTGGAAATAGAGGTAACTCGAATGTGGAATCTAAAAACAGAAACAATTCCTATTATAGTAGGTGCCTTAGGTATAATTAAAAAAATATTCAGACGAATACATGACAAAACACCAGGACTTACAAATGTATATAACATACAGAAAATTGCACTACTGGGTACTGCACACATCCTACGCAAAACACTTTCAATACAGTAACCATAAGAGCACCACAGCAAACCACAGCACATACCTAAGGCGCACAGAGCTGCGCTCGGTAGTGAAGTGAAAGCACGTTATAAAAATAAAACTACTGAACAATAATAATAATAATGATAACAATAACAGCAACAACAAGTAAATTGGAATGATATTATCATAGCAGTGTATGTTAAGTTAAAACTTGTATAATGGAATTCCATTGATTGCATGTTTATTTGTTGTACCGATGATCTGGATTACAACAATAATTATGTGCTTTATAACAATTGTTAATGTATTCTTTCGTTTATTTGTTTGTTTGTTTTTTTCTCTCGTGCATTTAATTTTCTCTAATCGATTGTGACTGTTCGTAATGAGGCGATGGGTGTGGCAGGAAAATTTGAAAAACTGTCACTAAATATTTTCAGCTACACATTCCATCCAGTATGCGAGTTGTCTGTTATTCTACACTTCGATATTTTATGCACTCACAAATTAAGAAACACGGCTATATGCACACAAAGACTAACACAGACACGCATGCATGTATGTAATCCATAACATTGGAATTATTGCAGTGAAATATTTTAAATTATATTCAATTCATATTAGACTACAATTAATCTAACAGGAAATACGCACCATAGCAATCACGTGTACGCCTGTAAGTAGAGCAATGTGTAGCTATATAATTTATATTGTAGTCATAGTGTAACAAAAAACATTTATATATTCACAAATATATGTACACACTCGCACACACACACGTGCATGTATATATGTATAGACGTACGTGTTTATATATTTACTATATATATATATATATATATATATATATATATATATATATATATATATATATGTGTGTGTGTGTGTGTGTGTGTGTGTGTGTGTAGATATGACTACGAATGAGTGTAGATATCTTTGTTTTAGGAAAATTGAAAGCCAGCTATATTAATCGTAAGTATTTATTTGCAACAAAAGCAATATGAACAATTGTATGAAAATGGTTTGACGCCAGATTTAAAAGTCGATGTTATTCCAAATTGAATATCATTGTAATATTGAAAAACTTATAGAGACAGCTTCAAACCCGTAGTCTATCGATATTTTCGTCGTTCAAACGAAATTTTTGCTGAAAATAAATTTCTATATTTAATAGGTTCTTATTACAACTGAGCGGTTTTTAAAAGAGTTTACATATCTAAATTCATTCTTCGCTATTGAAATTTTATGCGTTAATACACACACACACGCACGCACGCTCATACACTCACACACACTTATACCATATACATATATATGTATGTGTATATATATACACTCACGCATATATATATACGTACGCAAACACAAACACATATATGCATATATAGGGGTGGAGCCCGGTGGTTAGTACTTTACAAGAACTGTCCACAACGGTGGTTTGAAATCAGACGACTTAGTGGTATGTAATGCTGTTGAGCAAAACAGTTTAATTTACGTTACCCACGCTTATTGTGATGCTTGGCGAGGTGTATATCGTGCGCCTTGACAGTCAACGTCGATTTAGAGTCGGAAGGAATCTAATGTACAGCACAAACATTCGATCACTATAAACAATACCCTTTACGGAGGCTATTCGGCAAGAAATTCCATAAATCTGATCTGTTGTATGAGGCAGGGTAGTCTACTACCATGTACCATTTAGAGAGAGAGAAAGAGAGTGAGAGAAAGAGAGAGAGAAAGAGGGAAGTAAATATATTTATACACACATGCACGTACACATATGCATATATATATATATATGTATATATATATATATATATATATATATATATATATATATATATATATATATATATATATATATATATATATATATATATATACACATACACACACACAATTGGCAGTAACCATAGCTAGTGTGTTAGGAAACACCTACATTGCTAGAAATTAGACCGAATCCATTCTAATACTGTAGTTAACGCACATGAATGAAAATATATACACTAACAAGACCATAATCGTCCGAAAAGTGTCGATCGAGAATTCTTAATACTAACATTAGTTTCGGCAATTTCCGTTGCTTCATCAGTTAAGCCCACTTGAATCCGAAAAGAGCCGAACAATCACTCATGTGCGTTAACTACACCACCGGAACCGTTTAGCTCTTATTTCTTGCAATGTAGGTGTTTTCTAACAACCTTTTCACATTTAGTGACAAGAACAATTTGCCTTTTTGGTGAAACATTGCAAACTGTTGTTTAGATTATTCATACACACACACACACACACACACACACAAAATACACACACGCATACATCTACATACGGAGAGAAGGCATGATTTAATTGTAAGATCACTAAGATAGATAGCCACGTTGACTGTCTGACAACAGACAGATAGATACCGACAACGAGCTAGTAGCAAGATATTTATTCATGCCTCAGGTTAATACTTAGCTGTTCCATCGTAGACTACTCATGTAATTGTTTTAGTATTTAATATTCAAATCCAAATGCATTAAATTTTCCGATACGGTATCCTAATTCTAATTCTGAATATACTCGTGCATAATAGAATTAATGTGATATGAATCTATTTAAAAAGTGAATATAATAATTCTGGAACTGCGTAGGATGAACTGTATATTTACTTCTATGCCTTAATATTTGATTTTACATTTTACGTTTACATTTCACTGTTATTGACTGGAGAATTGTTGTGATAATAACTTGAAAGATTTAGTCGATCAAATAGCTCTCAATAGCTGTTTTAATCTGGTACTTATTTTATCTGTCACTTCTGCCGAACCACTATGTAAGGAAGTGCTCTTTGCAAATATGGTTTGGAGGAAAGATTATTACCATATAGCCAAGCCTGCCTCAATATCTTTTGTTATCTTTAAAACTCCATGAGTGGTACAGCACTGGTTTGCTAATGGTGGTTTTGGCAAGAAACTTTACATGTATCAGTTTCGTAGAAAGTTTTACGCACTTAAGAGTCATTTTCGTTGTTCTATTATATTCATTTTCACGCCCTCACGATTTTGTTCATTTTCTCATAATCTTTATGTGGGTTGTGAATTGCTTTCTGTCATGTGCACAATCTGTACTATCATATATGTACACTCTATCACCTCTGTATACGCCTAGTGAAATTTTTTTAATATCTATATATTTAGTTTTCATCCAGCTATCTATATACATACGTACATATATATAATCCCCCAAAACGGCGAAAAACACAAGAAAGTCTACAAAGCGAGGACGTTGCAAAGTATTCACAGCAGCTCAGGAATAGGGCAAAAAGGTAATTTTACGTTTCGAGCAAACCTCTTCTTCAGACACAGGAAACACACGAATGTCAAGTTCATCACTAAGCTTCATTTTGCTCAATTTCTTATATAGTTATAGATATATACGTGTGTGAGTGCTCAAATATTATATATATATATATATATATATATATATATATATATATATATATATATATATATATATATATATATATATACATATATATATTACTTCGATACGGACCAAATAGTTCACGAATAAATATTTACGAAGATACTATTGAATCTTTTTATTATCTAGAGTTAGTATCTACGCAAATATTTCCTCCTGAAGTATTTACTCCGCATTGCAATTTTTTTCACACTGGTGGCTGCCATGATTCGGCGCAAAACGAATTAGTTTAAGCTCAGACTACAGTGTGACGAGTTGGGGCACTCCATCATGGCAACAAGTGCTGAGGGAGATTAGGCTATTATACCAGTCCAGAAAGCGGTCCACGTGAGTCCAAATACTTGAATGTATATTGAGAGAATTTTCTTATGCCGTTTGCCTTCGGACGGTTGATTTGTGTAGTTATTATCAGTGTAATTTGGTGATTTTTAAATAAGAGTTTTGACTGTTATATCCAGCAGGTAGACATACTTAGTTTGTCCTTTGATTAATTTTAATCCTTCAATTATATATATATGTTTATATAAATACATACATATATATATATATATATATATATATATATATATATATATATATATATATATATATATATATATACACACATATATACTTACATATAGCCATATTCATGTTCACAGACGTGTCTAAAACTAGATCTGTGTGTTGGGGGAGGGTGTGTGTGTATATGCTTGTCTGTGTTTTAATGTGTACGTGAGTTTGTTTTTCTGTGTGTGTGTTGTGTTTGAGTATGTATGCCCGTTTCGTTAGTGTGTTTTTAAATAAAAAAAAAATTACTTACGTTTCCGAATGAGAACTTTTGAAAGAAAATCGATAGGATTTCATCATATCAGTTACTATCTCTTTCGCGTATGTTTAATGTTAGAGTTGACTTTTACTTAATCATTTATTTATGTATTTCTTCTTTCTTATGACAATAAAAGATTTCTATCACCTCCATTTCTTTTTTTGATGGAGAATAATTTATTTTTGAATTGTATGGAGATTCAAAAGATAGAAGACAATAAAATTTAGTATTATGAAATAGCCGACAAATATTATGGCAAGTTATAGGTTATATTTGATAAACGCTTATATTTGAACTTATTTCCTCCGCACTGCGAAATCATAACAAAATTATATGAAGACATATGCTCTGAAACTTGTCATAAACACAGGCACATATACAAAAAGCTTTTATATATATAACTTTAGACAAAAATAAACAGGGCTACACAATCATATATGTGTATGTGCGTATGTGTGTTTGTGTGTGTAAACGTTTTTTTAGCTTGAAGAAATTATCGTAATTATATATCTAAATGTTTTCTTATAAAATGGTGAAAGGTATTTCCGAATAAATTTTACATTAAATTATTACGATGTATTCATGGAATTATACTTTCTTCTTTGAAAGATTGGTGATTATTATTTACAGATAAATTATTTACACACACACACACACACACACACATATATGTACATATACATATACATATGCATATATATATGTGTATATATATATATATATATATATATATATATATATATATATATATATATATATACAGATGTATGTATATGTTATATAATATTATCTTATATATGTATGATTAGATAGATATATTTATATATCTATGCATACATAACTATTTATCTATCAATATCTATATCACTCTATCTAATCATCTGTCAATTTGTCTAATACACACACATGCGTACAGGCACATACACATCCGCGCGCACATAGATACACACACACACACGTACACAGACACACACACACATATATATACATATATATCAAGTTATTTACTCTAATCTATTAAATAGACAAGCACTTGCTGATCTTATCAATTATATGGTATCTAGCTGTCTCTGTGATTAATGTTTCTAATTCTCTTAGTGATGGTGTAATTATGCTTGTACGGCTATGCTGATTGTAGCAAATATATTTTATCATTAATAAATGTAATAAAGGGCGCCCGAAATGTAAAGAATATATGTATAGCTCCTGCGCACAACAGCATTGGGATTTCGAATTCAGATCTGCCATTTCTCTTATTCCTATATTATACACACACACGTACAAGCACTTATACGCACGCATACACACAGCGCACACGCATACACACTCAAACACATATTATATGTATGTACGCATCTTAGAATATGTTTATGTATGCTTTCTTTCTTTGAGTTTTCTTTAAGTTCGTCTTTACTGAGCTCAAGCGGGTCGCTAACAGAGCAAAAGGGAACTCTTCATGTTACAAGCGTCCTTGTAACTATTGGGTTGTCCGTAAAGTTTGTGCCGATTTATAGTAGCTTACCTTTCGACATATTTGCCATGAAACTACCTCAATTCTGGGAAGAGGGCATTTTCATTTTAAAGGAAAGATGGAGACGCATTGGACAACAACATGTTTCAGATTTGGTTGATTATAAATGTAATGTTGGGTATATATTGTCCTTTTTCTTTCCTTTAAAAATCGGCACGAACTTTCCGAACAACCCAATAGTACTTCTAGGGAATCCTGTAAACTACATAGTTTAATGCGTCCATCTCGATTGCTATTTGTGAAAATGTATGTTCAGTAAACCAGATTTGTAAGATCGGTAATCAATTCACCATACATATTTGTTTATGCTGCAAATTTTGGTGGTACATTGACATATTCAGGGCATATGTCAATGACCTCTACAACAACACATATCTTCTGCACTTTGTGTACAGAATAATATTACGCATTTTATGTTTGCACAGAATTGCCTTTAAGGCATCTTTAGATAAATTGACGGAATTGCCTTAAAATATGAATCCATGTTTCTTCTAATAAGACTTTAACGTATATATAAGTTCAATCTTTCCTGCGGATATCATTATAAATATTGTATGCAGCTTTATCTTACATCAGATACAGGAATATATCGTAGACATTTAGGGGTAGGTCTCTCCCAAGTGAGTTTCCATTCGGTAGTTTCATTAAAAAAAATGACAGGAATGTTTCTCTGGTAATGTTACATATTTTGTGAGAGGCATTTACACAATACCCACTTGGTAGTTCAGTTAACCATGCAGCATAGCGACTGTATTCTTTGCTCACACCATAGATTCTCTACAAGAACGTGTGTATGTCTGTCTGTCTGTTTATGTGTATGTATGTATGTATGTTTGTATGTATGTATGTATGTATGTATATTTCTTTGTAAGTATATAAGCATGTAGGTATGTATGTTTATGTAGGTATGTATGCGTGTATCTGTCGGCATATATGTATGTATGTGTGTACCCGTTACAATATTTTGCTCAATACTTCACTCTATTAATTATTTTTTATTTGTTTTTTTTTTTAGCTAAAAGTAATATTTCAAACATTTAAAATGTTGTATCACTTGTTGCATGAAAACGATCATCAGATGTTTATTAGCTTAATCATTTTAACATATTGTTCTTAGAGAGGTTTGTGGAGCATAATTCACATTGTATTGCAAATGTTTCAGATGAGAATATTTCTCTACGTATATAGGGGCCTTAACACCTTGAGAAAGAAAGGAACAATTGTGATTCATATGACATACGCAAAAACGTACACAAATGCACCACCATCACCACACACAAACGCACACACAGATACACACATAAATTCATTGATTTTGGAATGATGCACATGAGACGCTTTGATAAAAGGATACACACATGTGTGTATGTGTGTGTATGCTTTTGCGTGATGATGGTGGTGCATGCATATACGCTTTTGCTTATGTTATATGAATTGCTTAATGACAAAATAGATTAATTTTGCAAATTTCCAAAAAATGATTCAAACATGATGACAAGCAGTGGGAAGCAATGTCTCGGGCATCGTAAAAAAAAAAAAATAGTGATAACATTTAAGCAAAAATGTGTAAATAAAGAGATTGTTTATTCGTAAGTTCACATTAAAGTGTCTACCCACTAGAAATAAGGGTTAATACCGTTATTTGGACCGCCACAACATTAACACTAAAGCCAACAGATTCATCGCTATACTAGCAGATCGAAATAATCTCTCATATACCAATATAGCATAAATCTATATAGATATATATATATTTAACGGTACAGGTATATAATGGTACAGGTATATATATGGACCGGTGCAGGTTTAACGGTATAGGTGTATATATGGACCGGTGTTTGGTTTGATGCAAAGATCTTTCCTTCTTCATCACATCGGATAATGTTTCAAAGGTTGAAAATGTGCTTAGGAAGGTAAGATCTTTGTATCTAACCAGAAACCAGTTCACATATATATTGTTATGTGAGAGATATTTTCGATCTGCTAGTATACCGTTGAATTTCTTGCTTCTAGTAAATTTCTGGGCACTCCAAAATTTGGGACCCTCGTCGTCGTAACCGATGGAGTACTTCTTCTTTAAAGTAAGCATTAAATTCTGTATTCATTTTGGCATATAACATATTTTATCATTAAATTACCAATCATATACCTATTTTCTAGCATCTGAGTTTATAAAATAGGATCTGGGTTTTTTTGGCAGCAAATAATCTGGATGCTTTATTATTTGATGAGTGGCAACCCTGGTCCAAATAAGGGTTTTGGCTCTTATTTCTAGCGGGTGAAACTTTAATGGGGCCTTATGTTTAATATCAGCAGCAGGAATATCACAAATACTTTTTCTGTAGACATTAATGTGTCTCTTGAGGCTTGGAAAAGAGGAACAGTTTTAGGACTCAGTTTGCAGCATGTGAGGATGTGCACATACACACACGAGCCTGCACATACGTAGATATATGTATGCACTTATACGTCTATATATAAATGCAAAACTTTAAAATTATAATTGTTGTAGCCACATTTTTCTTTTAATCGAAGTTACCTTTATTGAACTTAGTAGACAACACAATATTATGAAGTATACATCGGTTGTAATGAATCTTTATTACTTCTATATCATAATAGTTTCAGAAACTTCGTAAGTTTTGATGGAGTTTCGATAGTTTTCAACAAGTATTGTGTTTATTTTTCTAAAATGCTATTAGAAGTTAACGTGTGATTACCAAAGTATACTCATGTGTGTTATCAAATTGTAATATCTGTATTTTATTTTATTCTTTTGAAAGTATTAACTGTTTGATTGATATTTATTTTTGTGCTCGGCAAATATATAACTTCATTTATCATCTTATATATAATATTTTATACTTAACGTCTGTTAATGTAGCTTGTTATATGATTTCGTCTACAGCAGCGACAGCTCAGTAGAATAGAATTAGTTTATCGTATTATAACATATAATCAAATATACACAACAGCTTGCACCTATGCCTTATATATATTTAAGATGTTGAACATTTATTATATTTTCTTTTGGCTTATGTGTATATGTATAGATGCTTAGTTTCCATGTATTCTTCGTAAGCTTTATACTAAAGGTGCGCGCATGTGTGCGTGTCTCTCTGCCTCTAAGTGTATGCGCGTGTATGTATGTGTGTGTGAGTTTAGTTCGTTATTCAAGATCGGAAATTCAGTTAGACTGGTAAAAGATTGAGTTTAACATTGCGTAAGTCAATTGTTATGGGACACATATATTGGAGGTTGACAATACAAAAATATTTTCCGTCACTTTGATATGATATGAAATAAAAAGACTATATGTAATAAGATGTAATACGAGCGATGCGAGGGACATTTAGAAGAAAGACTATGAATTTGAACCTGGAGAGGTAGCGAGAGTGTTTCAGATTTCGAATGAGTTTTGCACCCAATTGATCAATTTTCAAATATAGTTTAGTTACCTATGTAAGCGATAACGTAAAGTGTAACGCAATAAAAAAAAAAAAATCTCCCACGTTTGAACAGCAACCGCAAGTAAAATCCACAACATTAACTTAATGGAAATAATAATAGATTAGTTACATGTCGATACCATTACCACCTACCGAACCTCTCTTTGTGTTACACCAATGGTTGTTTAAATTATGCTATGGAAGTTTTGGTGTCGAAACCTGCGTTTACATCAGTGATATATTGATATTGAGAAGGAAGTGAATGTTGATGCTCCCTATGCTCAGCGGATGCTCAGTTTTGAGATATCTTATAAGCTTAAGGATGTTTGAGATTTGTTTTCATCTGTCATAGATTTTAATACTGTTATTATGGAATGGATCTCTAAAATTTAATTCCATTTGGATTCCAAATTATATATTTTTCGTAGAATCTTATAATTGTCTTCTATTAAGATTGCGCCCCAAAGGCAGCGAGCTGGCAGAATCGTTATCACGCCGGGCGAAATGCTTAGTGGTATTTCGTCTGCCTTTAAGTTCTAAGTTCAAATTCCCTCGAGGTCGACCTTGCTTTTCATCCTTTCGGAGTCTATAAATTAAGTACTAGTTGCGTACTGGGGACGATCTAATCGATTTGCCCCCTCCCCCAAAATGTCGGGCCTTGTGCCTAGAGTACAAAAGATTATAATGTCGCCCCAGCATTATTTACCCGGAGGGCTAAAACGAAGTAAGCTATTAAGATGGAAACAAAGCTAATTGAGTGATTCTATGGAGGAGACGGCTACTTGAGGAATGGCAGTCAGCAGGATTCTCAAATTTCATGTGTATTGGGTACAATTATATATACATTTTTGCCACAGATAATAGTGAGATTTTTAAGTGTCTGGGATGAGTGGAAATATCTTGTGTATTTCTGAGAGTCGTTTGAATCGGTATAATCTGTGAGTAGATATGTTCATTCATTGTATGGCTGTATATAATGCCAAAGTCTGGAGCAGTTTTACGTGTCTTCTTCTTGAAGTAAATCTGGAGTTAATAAGCGGGGACATTAAATATATGCAATGTAGACGGTAAAGGAATATATTGATCACCCGTTTGCATAAATGATCGATAAATTTGTTTGAATCCAGAACTCCATTACCTTTTTTTTATTTTGCATTTAATTTTTACTATGTTCAAATCAGGTTTTGCTTTCCTTCTTTCTTTAAATGATATAGGTTCCAGTTAAGTACAAATACCATGTCTACAAGAAAGAGTTTCGTGAAATGCTTAGATATATATATTTTCGGTAGAGTATCTTTTATTTCATATTTCATATAATTTCTGTCTTTTACGTCATTATTTTGCATATATACATTTTCTAAGATATATAACATGAATTATGTAACGTGTATTTAAATGATTTTTTTAAGAACCTGTAATATTTAACACACACATACATATACACACATGTATTTATATGTAGGTATGCCTGTCTGCATGTATGTATAGCTTGTAAATTTATATATGTAACGGATGGACCTTTGAAAGTTAGCTTTTATGTCTATGGATAATTAGTAGGCATTGAATCTTTATCAAAATATAAACTAAATATGCAAAGTATTTGCTTTTAACTCGTTATTCATAGTTTGAAATACAGTAATATTTTGGAGATACTGTGAGTTAAATATGGAAATATAGCACATTTGTGATGGGCAGACATGCTCTGAAAAGAATCTATTAGAAAACGGAGTGTACGCTACCGCAGCTTGTTAGGTGGGTGTACGGAGTGGAGCAGAATATACTGCATTAACGTCTCTGTACTGTGATCGAAGGAAAAATACTTTAATAAGAAAGAGATCTTTACCGCTTTCGTTTCGAATTTGTAACAGAATGATCACATATTGACTCTCCTATAATTTCATTGCATGTAGGAGAATTAGCGTTATAATTTTGCACTCGATATAGTACAATTTGAAATTGAAAAATTAGTTTTGTTTTTTTTATATCAATGGTATGTTGTTTTATTTATTTTTGTTTCCCAGGAATGTGCAAAGAAATTAACTATGTTTGAAGCTTGCAATTTCTGCTGCCGAATCAAATAGGAGGCAGCTTTAAAAAACTTCGCTCTTAAATGAGTAGCTTTTCTACAGATATTTAACCGTAAGTAAAACTTTCTACCCTAACTTGGAGATGCAGTCACATAATCTTGAAATGTGAACGGTATGACGTGTATCCATGCGTACAGAGAAGCTGTAGTTTGTTAATCATGACACTGGACTCGAGAAATGTAAATGGACATAGAGTTATAAATGAGTAAAACGATCAATTGATGAAATGTACCAGACTAATTGAAAATCAATAGATAATATGTAAAGTCGTTTGAATTTTACATTTTTAATGATATTTTATTTAATAACATGTAAGAATTTCCAGAATTTCTATGATTATTTTTCTTTTAGCATTCCATTTGCTTTTACTGCATACGATTCTGAATACAAATCAATAGTCTCGTTGAGCAAATACGAATAATGCTAGCATTATATGAGTGGGTGTGCTGGTGTGTGGTTTGTTTGTATGAATCTCTCTCTCTCTCTCTCTCTCTCTCTCTCTCTCTCTCTCTCTCTCTCTCTCTCTCTCTCTCTCTCTCTCTGTATATATATATATATATATATATATATATATATTTATATGTAATATGAGTCGGTACCTTGTGTAAGCGCTATAATTGGTCATCCGTTAGGTTCCACGTTTATAGCTGAGACTGGTGCTAGGGGTCCGTAGTGGGATTCCGAGTTAGTAGGTATATCTTAGAGGAAAAAAAGGACAACAAAACTAAGGCAGGATGAGTATCACATGTCATTTAGAATATTTAATTGGGTGAAGGTGAATTTGAGATAATTAGTTAATTAAATATTGCATGTCTTGCGGTTGTTTCTAGAATACCCGCAAGCGATAGGTTAACATCTCCATCCACTAGGTATTCTGTCATCAGAGACAAGATGTGTATGTATGAAAGTTTCGTCACAAGCAACTCACTGTTTATAAAGGAATAAAATAGTAGATGCAAGAATAAGAATAAGGAGTGAAACAGTAGACAGATAACTAAAGGCAGGAGAATAAGGGGGTATGGAGGTTGGTCCGTCGTTGATGATATAGGTCCTTAAGTATAATCCTAAATAAATCTCAGTAGTATTTTGGCAGTGTTTTGAATGTTGCTGTCATTTAAAATATTGCCAAAATACTGCCTGAAGTGGGATTATACTTAAGGACTTATAACTTAAAATATTGTAAAAAAAAAGTACTGATGCTAATTGGTAAAATACTAATTCAAAACTTGACTACTCGTACAAGCTTAAATATGCTTTTACAAATTATAGAGAAAGTAATTTCAATCATATACGGATTAGTGGATTTCAGTAATTAACTGATTCAAGCAGAACACAATATAGGCATATTAAGAGCAATAATTTGAGGTAGGGTCATATTTTAAAATTTACATAAAATATTCATTTCAATATATGAGAAATATATTGTAATGAATAAGGAGCCGTATATATTGGGGATTGTAATACAGATAATGGAAGCGGATTTCCTTCTTAGAATGGCATATTGAAATATTACTCAATAGCACTCATCGCATCTGATATTGACTTTCATAAGATGATACCTTTGAAATGTTTGTATACTGAGAGAAGTACAGTAAATATATTCCATCTAATTTCTCTACCAATGGAAATCTGTTATTCGAATATGAAGTGAGATTAATAGGTGAAAGGCTGAAATTTTCATCTATTGAATTCAAGAACACGCAACGTATCACAATGTTCACCTTCTATAGTTTGAAGTCTTGGTAAAGTTTCTATTATTTGAATGTGCATGCCACATTGCTCTAAATTATATAATTTTGTATATTTCCTAGATATATTATGTCACGTTCTCTTATCGATTCGATATCATATAAGCTGCGTATGGAAGTACTTCAGTTACTGCATTTCTTTTTGCATATACACCAGAATTATACCAATATGTCACTGAGCAATATTACAGGAAATGCGATCCACAAACTTCATCGGTTTCTGTTCAAATTTTCTCTAATTCTTTAAGATACATATAACATCTCTTTAACGTATTTCTTAATCCCTGTTATACCTACGAAATTAATTATCATTACTAAGCATTGCAGTTCGGAATACGTGTTTCTACATAAATGTTAATTTGAAGGAGAAGGCATTTCACTATATTGGAATTACTGTATTTAGTAACTAATACACCGTAGTAATGATTAACCTCGAAATTTTAACCGAATAAAATATAAGGTCGTCCTGGCTAAATCCTACTGTGTCCTGGTAAAATTCTTGTGTATATACTACATGCGAGGAAGGTGCATGGCTTAGTGTTTAGAACGTCGTACTCATAATTATGGAGTAGCGTCGTACTCATATTTATGGAGTAGCGAGTTCAATTCTCGACCAGACGGAATGTTGTGTTCTTGATCAAGACACATTGTTTCACGTTGCTCCAGTTCACTCTCCTGTATAAATGAGTTTCAATCTCAGGAGTGCCAATGTGTCTACCTTTGCCTTTCTTGTAAAATCGATGGGGTAGAACAAGTTGGTTGGTGTGCATGGGTGACTGCTGGTCTTCTGTAACCAACCTTGAGCGGACTTGTGCTTCGGAGGGAAGCTCTCATTCATGACCGAAGGTGGGTATTCATACCAATTGCAAGAGACTTACCATGACTCACAACGTGATTTGTGATATATAGATGTCTTTCGCTGCCTTGCAAAATTATAATGTTGAGATATATTTTTGCCGAATGAAATTGTATGTTTTTAACTTGATAAAAGAATGGAAAGGGCTTCTAATGTCACAGGCAATTGGATATTGGTGAAAATCGTGCCATTTATATTTGCTTACATTGAAAGAAGAAGTCCACAGATGATGTAACGTCATAGATTTTTGGATTCACTGTAATATTAATGTCGACACTGAAGAAATTGAAAACAAACTGAGAAATATCAAGATCTACCCTTAAAACTAAGGAGACTACGGAAGTCTAGAAGGATTATTCCTGTGATAATTGATGCGCTTAGATCAACATCCAAAATTCTGCCTAAAAGACAGAGAGAGGTTGCAATCAACTCTAGCAATGTCAAACAGCAACCAAGCGCAATTGCACATACAATCATATGTGAATGAATGTAAAATAGGATATAAAATATGTTATCTTATAGTCAAAAGAATACTTTATGTAAATTTGAACATGTGCATGCATACGTGTATTGGATATCACCATTTCTTCATCGTCCTTCCTAATTTTATTTCTTAATTGAATTGCTTTTAACATTATTACTTTTATATATGGTGACCTAGTAAATTGTGTATAGCGTCTCCT
>NC_142933.1:16403084-16413084 GCF_046866305.1 Octopus bimaculoides
CGAAACACCAAACGAACTATGTGAGTGCTAATTTACTTCGGAAGTTCCTTCGCGTAATGTGTCGCTACTCCTTCAATGTTTATGAACTTCGTTCATATCTACAATTTCTTTCCTTTCTTATTTGAGCATATGTGTCTTACACTGATTCCCATCTCTATACTCCGCAGGTCTTTTATGTTTAAAATCACAATACTATCGTGCATTTTAAGATATATTACCCCACTATATCACATACTATATTTTTTTATGAAATGAAAAAGAGCGCCTGCGAGCTGATTTGATACGGAGAGCTATACTGGAGGGAAAGAAATCTCCAGACAAAACCTTAACGTCAATAAATCGAAGCGCCAGTAGAGGGGAATGGATTTAGTTATAGACAGGACATAACAGATCGGATTCCTGGTTTGAACTAGCAAGATTTCATGCAGAGGATCTTGAACACAAAACAATGGAAGAAGCCTCAATATTCTTTATTAGATGGAAACTACAGGACCATGTGGAGCATCGTCCATTGACTCCTAAACTATATGCAACCTAAATCCCTATAAGGGGCGTCCTATGGGATGACCTACATGAGATGAGATCATGTGTTCGATTCCTGCAAATTAGGAACCCCAAATGTAAATGGTCAATATGTTATTGCTTACGATTTGCTTTCTTAAATGGAAGAGAGTACATATTTTCGCTTTTCTTTTCATATTGATAGAGATTAATGTCTTTGGTTTTGACACCGTCACCGTAAAACTCTTTGAGTTGTATTCAAGTTATTCGTTCTATCTTTAAATCTATATACCAAATCTTAATACGTGGTAATATTCTAGAATGTCTGAAAGATGAATGTCAGTAAAATTTTGTAACGGATTCGAATTTTTTTCGCGTGAAAATCTGTATGTATTTATGTATGTATGGAATTCAACGTACATACTAGTTCACTGTGTTATACTTTTCTACAGTCAATACGATTCTTATGATATCCCCCGCCACGTGCTCATCGCCGGTCATTGAATTATAAAGATTTCAATGTACTTCCCATGTTAAGCTTAACACATTTCCAGAAATATAGATAATCAGAATTCCCCACGCATAATAGTTATCCCCGGCGTGTTTCAAACATAACAGCATTTTAGGTCAAATTCATTTAGAGAAAAAATTATTTTGTGTTCAGCTATTATTCTATGCACTATTCGTTACGTAACGTATACAGAGTGCGCGCCAAGATTTCAGTCATTCACATAGAGTAAATATTGCAGAAAAATGATATCTTTGATGTAGCAGAAGGAGGAAATGGTTTGTACCAAAAGATTTTCCGCTCTGTCTGTAAGTAATGTAAACAATATCGACCCATTCTCCAAAAGAATAAAATTGAACAATAGATGATATATTACTGAGGCACTCCTGCCTGTGTCTCATAAGAGTGAAACCAGAGGCTCTTCATTATGCTTACATACATACGACATACAAATATACTCTGCATATGTGTATGGGTGTGGGTGTCTGTATGTGTGTGAGAGGCAGAGGAAAGAGTGTATGTCTGATTTTGTTCATGCATTTGCAATTATATATGAACTTCCATCCGACGCTGTAACCGTTTTTTAATCAAGGAAATCTGATTGAGATATTCTGAGTGACAATATGGAAAATGTATAAAACTGTAACGAGCAACATACTTCCTGTTGCTAAGATGATCACCAAGTTACTTGAGAATCGGCTAACTAGTAACGAGTCTCTACGTTCATATAAACTTAATCTATATAACAAACATGTGGATAATTGTTGTGTCGATGTCCCCAGGCGAAGAAGTAGGATCTCACAAGACATATAAATAGAGCTAGACTGGCCGTATTAGGTGTGTTGAATAGCAGTAGAGTAGCAGTTGTGTAGTGGTTGAGTAGAGATCATCCTAAGGTGCTAGATAGCAGTAGCGTTGAGACATAACAATAATATTAATGAAAGAGATTTTTTTTTGTATTTTGATTCGCATGACTTGAATAGGGATATTTTAGCAGGTGAATCGTGAAATCTAATGTTGTCTGAATGAATATTTTGTTTCGAAATATGCGAATTTGTAATATAAAATAAATTAATTGCAATGTAAATTTGATATATTTTCCTTCATGAAAATCTTATTCATTTTGTGCATATCATTTAGAAGAGAATGTATATCAGGTTTTGTGCTTTCTCACAAATAAAAATGGAACGTAATATAAAAAAAAAACAAAAACAAATAGGTAAACATGCCGTACAGGACAAACCATTTAGAGTTCATTTGAAATAAGAAGCTGATAAAATGTAGTTTGTTTGATCAATCTTTCGCACATTTTAGAAGTATAAAACATTCAGTAATACACTAACTGAATTCTATGGAAAGGATTATGTAATCACGGAAAACCCTACCATTAATATTGCAGGAAACAAATTGCTTTATGGAATTTTGATTAACTGGGAATTATGTGAAGCAAGTCCAATTTAATGTAATAGACAGGTTTAGAATGTTAACCATGAACCAATTAGTAATTCTCTGTAATGGTAAACTATTGAGCGACAAACGTAAGTGCTGGTGTCCTAATACGTACTGCAAAATATATTGCAACGGAAATGGTTGCAATGTTCGCTACGAAAATTTCTCAAAGCTGCTGTAACTACATATTAGATTATTTTAGTCTTCATCATGGCGATTATATGATACTAGAAACACATACAGGCACATATATATACAGACACACACAGATCCATAATGTTAATGTTTGTTGTTTATGTTCAGTTATAATGCAAAAATATTAAGTTACTCTGAAGGGGTATTCCATAATTTTTAGATTACAAATGTATTATCCACGAATATAAAAACTATAAAAAGTGACTTCGAAATTTTGAATAGATAAATCATCACTAGCTGCATCTTACCTGTCATTAACAAGTACGCATTGCCCGTCTTCGAGTATGTGTATGACCTCCATGAAATGATCTACAAATATGGCATTGAATCCAGTATGCATGAGCATGAAGCGTATAGCGGTCTTCAACTTATAAATACATACACATCATGTACACATAAAATATATTGCAACTCGCCTGTATGTAAATATGTATATGTGTGCGCGTGTGGGTTTGCGTGTCTGTGTGTATACGGAGATCATACGATATTGATAACATGTAAAAGAAGATGGTCCTTCATCCATTTTTGGCGAATATTGCTTTGACCAGGAAGAACTGATGTTATGAGACGATATACAATAATCATCAATAATTTCGATCCTGAAACGTAAAACTTTCCTTCTGCTGTTCGCTCACCAGATGGAACTAAACTGTTGTCAATCTTGCTGCCCTCCAAGTTAATTTTCCTGTTTCATAACCACGAAGAGATTCTGTCTGCTACTTCTTCTATCCTGCACACAGCTACTTTTCGTTCCTTCTTCTCATTAGATTCACTGAAAAAAATTCATAATTTAAATCGAAAGTGAATTTCATACGGAATATATAGTTCTCAATAAATATTATGTTATAAGCTTCTCAAAAGAGTTACCGCATTTTATACAAGTTATGCTCAGTAAGTATTCCGGGCGTGGAAGCCATTTAGTCTCCTCAAACTTTTTTATAAATCAGTATACACTGGAGCGAATATTAACAGTTATGCATGTATAGTAGCGAACTTATATATATATATATATATATATATATATATATATATATATATATATATATATATATATATATATATATATATATATATATATATATATATATATATATATATATATACATATATATATATATATATATATATATATATATATGTGTGTGGGTGGGGTGGGGGTGGGGTGGGGGTGTTTGTTTGGGGGGGGGGGGGTGCGTGCGTGTATGTGTGTGTGTATGTATGTTTTTATGTATGTATGTATGTATGTATACAGCATTAATGTAATAGGAGTTGGAATGTGTATTAGACACTATTGAGTACAACACATGATCTTGAATTTGATGGACATATAACGGTAAGCAGATAGACACAAGAACTTTTAGTGCGATTTTTTTTTTTAATTCAAAGGTCGAAACATGTATTGTACACAATAAAGTCTATTACCCGTTCCGTTTCCCATTTTATTAATACTATTACCCAACTGCATCTGCTAAGTTCCTGGAGTAAATCTAGGCAACCAAAATATATATATCGATTGCCGCATGATGGAAAAGCGACCACGACCACATAATCGACCGGCGAGACTGGGAGATAGGGACCAGGTAACCGAGGAACCCGGAAACAAATATAGAGTGACACTGCGACTGTATTTCGTCGCTATACGACCCCGACGAACCTTTGAACCACAAAAATAGCCAAACACCTACTGCTGCTGTCCAAAGGAATTGGTATAAAAGACAGAAAACCAGCCAACTTATTACAGTATGTTAAAGGTTGTCATACCAGCCATGACAAAGGGAAACAGCCCTGAAACTCGAGTCGCCTTTATATATTTATATTTATATTTATATATTTGATCCTCTATATTGAACACTCAATATTTCATCTACATTCAATACTTTATTTCATGGTGCCATACATTTTTATTTTATTTTATTTTATATTATATATTGTATATTATATTATATATTGTATATTCCATATTCTATACCCCACATTGGTTCTGCAGGAATATAAATAAAACATAAAAAAACAGACAGTGTTGGAACTCTTTTAAACAAAATAATATATTCCTCTATACACAATTATACAAAAAAACCACCTTTGTTGTATTTATTTTTACTCGCATATATATATATATATATATATATATATATATATATATATATATATATATATATATATATATATATATATATATATATATATAATATAAATGCATGTATGTATATATACAGGGATGCATACCTCGGAGGAAGTTATAGGGTGGTTAACACCTAAGATCTGAATGCGCTGCATTTTATACCAGAAATAGCTGTCAACTAATAAAGGTGATTTCGTAATTTATGTTCTTTTTTTGTTTATTTAATTTCATGTTATACTATCTACTCGACGTACGCTCTACTCTGAAGAATGTGTATGTATATTTCTCAATGCAGGTTCTCGTTATCGCTATGCCAGATCAAAATTTTTATGTATGCATACACAGACACTGATAGCCACACAAACGCATACACACACACACAAACTCACCCTCACACACAAATATATATATATATATATATATATATATATATATATATATATATATATATATATATATATATATATATATATATATATATATATATATATATATATATATATATATATATATATATATATATATATATATATATATATATATATATATATATATATATATATATATATATATATATATATATATATATATATATATATATATATGTATGTATGTATGTATGTATATGTATATACTGGGGCTAAAAGCAACAGTAACATCCACCCTTAGGGGTCAGCCACATTTAAGTGGAAAATATACATCACCTTGTCGTGCAGTTACTGTTAATACCTCGTTCAGGGATTTAACACACACACACACACACACATATATATATATATATACACACACATAGATATGCATAGGAATACATATACACATACAGACACAAACGCACACACACAAACACACACACGCAAACACACACGCGCGCGCGCATATATATATATATATAACTAAACGAAAATATTCACACTCTGAAACATGTATATGTGTTTGTGTGAGTGTTTCTTTCAAAAAATGTGTATATATGTATGTATGTATGTGTGTGTATATGCATGTATGTATATATGCACGTATGCATGCATCCATACAGTTATTTCTATATGCATCTATTCATGCAGTGTGGGAGTCGGACCTGATTTTGAACACGCTTAATATGGCATACGGAATTTATGGAGGCTACCAGAGCGCTGAAAGTTGCTATTTAATATTTTGTCTTAAGGATTTACCTTTGAACTTTGATGAATGTCAAAGGTCAGAGTATATTTCAAACGATAAAAGATTTACACATTGCGTAGAAATATATTTCCACTTTCGTAACAGCGAAGAGATCTGAAGAGATATCAGCTTTGATCATAGCAATATAGGATGATGCAAGAAGGAGATGTCTTTTGAAAATATCTACTGAAACACACAGAATAGTGAGCAGCAAATATCTGATTATGGCGATTATAGCCTGTTTGTCTATCACTCGATCTCTCTCATCCGATATAGGTGCCTGCCACTCACACGTTATGACTGATTATCACGTTGTGTGTGTCTCCCTCTTTGTCTGTGTCTTTCCTTCTCTTTGTGTATACATACTCAAATATATACGTATATGTAGATCTATCGATTTAAATATATATACATATACAAATATATATATATATATATATGTGTGTGTGTGTAGGGGGGGGGGGTATGTGTGCACTGTGTGTATGTCTATGTGCAGTGTGTCTGTGTGCAGTGTGTAATATATGTGTGTATGTGATATATGATATATGATCTTAGATATACATTTATAAATCGGTGTGTATGTATAAGGTTGTACCTCTGTGTGTGTGAGTGTCTGCGTAGTCATGTGACAGAATGTGTAATGTGCGATAGTGTAATAGTTTGAATGTTTATTGTAATGCATACGTGTGTTATATAAACTTTTACCCCAATATAATGTTGAGTATTTGTAATTTCTATGTTCATAGTTCGCTATTTATGCCCTATAATATTTTGATTATCCGCGTCTAAGTTTCTACAAATATAACTATGCGTGCACACAACACATATATAGGAACATTCAGATGCATACACACATGCTCTCACATATGCATATATAACTCATTTACTTAGATTTACCCTGAGTGCATATATACATATAAATATGTGTGTATACGTATGTATATATGTAAATATATATATATATATATATATATATATATATATATATATATATATATATATATATATATATATATATACGTACATACATATATGTGTATATATATATACATATATATATATATATATATATATATATATATATATATATATATATATATATATATATATATATATATATATATATATATATATATATATATATATATATATATATATATATATATGTATGTATATATATATATGTGTGTGTGTGTGTGTGTGTCTGTGTGTGTATGTGTGTGTGTACACATATTTATAAGGATGTATGTATCCACTTCTCTGCCACTCTCTTTCTAAGTATATATGAATATATATTCATACAAACACACACACACACACACATATATATACACATACCTACATACATGTATATATGTTTGTGTGTGTATATATGTTCGTGTATTTATATATATATATATATATATATATATATATATATATATATACATATATATATGTGTGTGTGTGTGTGTGTGTGTGTGTGTTAGTGTGTGTGTATGTGTGTGTGTATGTGTGTGTGTGTGTGTATATGTGTGTATGTGTATGTATACTATGTATATGCATTCATTTATGCTTGCAAACAAATTGGAAATTTGTTACGAAATACCAATAATATATTGCAGTCTAGATTTAAGTAACCGTATGGTGATCCTTTGAAATGTATTATGAGATATTCGTTACAAAGAACTAATAATATACTATCTCTCAGTTTTAAGTAAATATATAGTAATACATTGAAATGCTTTAAGTAATATCACTGTTTATATTAGTAAATATTAATTGACATATTTTATTAATATTGCAGCAAAAATGAAGTCTATAATTCTGTGAGTTTATTGAAATTTAGAAGGTGCCAATGAAGAGAGTCTAAAGAAGGAGATATCCACTATCTATGATTAGTACTGTATTTTGGTAATGAAATTTACGTTAAATAAATATTTGTCTACTTTTGTACCTATCTATTTATTGTGGCTTCGTTTGCGTTGGTTCGAAGTTGTGATTTCGTCTAGATACAATAAAAGACTATGAGATTGATTAACATCCATCTGTCTCCTGATATGCATGATAATTCTACGAAATTATATGCTTGATATATTGATCAACTATAATCACATATTCAATTTAACATTCACATTTTGTTTGTGCTATATCCAAGTATTTATCAACAGTTTAATAACATATGCATTTAGATGTTTTAAGTTTCACCATACCAGCATTAATTTTAATGGATTTTTACCCGCTTTGTTGATGAAGATTATTTAAATTAGCGTGATAAAGATGTACTTGAAATTGCATGTCTGAAGAAATGATTCTTGCTGTGTTTCTAATTTCAATCACTAGGCAACATGGTAAAGGCATAAAAAAAGTTAGATAGGTCTTATACACACCACAATGCTCATCCCTCATTATGACAACATTTTGGTTTAATATAGTTTCTTATATAAACCCTGAAAATTTAAGTGTTAGCGGATAACATCGAATTAGTACTTCACTGGCACTTTATTTTACTGATCCACGATGAAAGAAATGAAAAATGGATCTCGGTGAGTTTTGATCTCAGATAGTAAAGAACCAGAAGAAATATCGATAAGCATTTTGTTCGACTCTCCATCAATTCTCTTGAGTACTTTACACAAATATATGTCATCCATGTAGATGACACAATCGTGTATGTATTATAACATCTTACAACAAAAATCCATGTAATAATTAATAAACCTTTCAACAAAAGTTTCAAAACATCCAAATGAAAATCTGTAATAATAACAATTATGACAAAATTCGTAATTACACCCTACAGTAGTATCTAAAATCTGTTTCATTTTGTTGATCTACAGAATAAACGATAACTCGAACTTCTATGATAGAGGGCTCTTGATTATTTGTTTGCTCTTTCATGCGTGACAGTAATATGAAACGTTAAGTGATTCATTTCTAAGTGTTTAAATTTTGCAAGTCTAACTACAATTAACAGAGTGTGCTTTATACATCTAATGTTACTTTTACGTGATGGATTGCTGTGTCTCAGGCAGAGAAGTTTCTGGTTAGACCTTTAGTAACCTCTAACATATGATGGCAAGTTAAAATGGATTACTTTCCACCTCCTAATCCATCCGAATTAGATGGAAGTCTAATTGTAAATAGTCTAAATTAAGTTCTCAATGATAGGAATAGTAGCGAGAATCTAGCTGTCGGGAAAAGGTTGTCCATGCGGGCAATTTTGATATTAGCCGTGTGTGTTTCCTTCTGAAAAGATAAAAAAGAAGTTTAATATAATAATCATAACAGAAAAATGTAGTCTATCATTTGACGCATCGATAATATATTAAAAGTTGCAACTACTCGTTAGATGACTTTTAAGCACAAAATTACAACCTTAATTATATAAAGCTGAAAAGGAACTAAAATAATATACATATTAATGAAAAGTATATTTAGATTTAAGAAAAATGTTCATAACCCCTGAAACACAACTGAAAGAATCTACTTTTGGTGTAAAGGTTAAACAATATTGGTTACAATTTTGGCACAAGGCAGAGCAGTTTTGAGAACTGAGGGCAAGTCGATTACATCAACGGAACACCTAGCAGGTACTTATATTAGTCAATATTCAGTTTAAACTGCAGTCACGAAAACAAACAAAAAAAAACGGCATACTAGATGTAGAAAATGTGTAGAAAACGAATATGAAAACAAAAATTTGTGCAAGCAAACGCGGTGGGATGACTTTCGGAAAATAAACATGATTTGAATTTTCTCTCATAATTTCAGGAAAATAGATATATATTAAAGACATTTTATAGAAATAGTGTTCATATGGCACGGATTACGATTATGGAGAAATTTCTAGGGAAAAAAATTCCCAGGTGTTGAGGAGAGGATTTTGGAAAATTCACACGATCCGTTTGGCCCCTCATTACTCTCAGGAAAATGAATATCTTTTAATGAAACTTTACAGAAAAAAACCCTTCAAAGATCATAGATTACTACTATAAAGAGGTTTGTGGGGAAAAAGTTTTCCGAAGGGGCAGGGAAAGGTCTGCTGGAAAGTTCACACAATTCGTTTTTTTCTCTCATAACTTTCG
>NC_142933.1:16420584-16464329 GCF_046866305.1 Octopus bimaculoides
CGGAATACCTAGTGCTCGGACATTCTAGCCTATCACTTGAGATATCCCAGAAACAGTTGTAAGACTTCAAATTCACTTTTCCCTAAATTATTATAAATGAATTGAGATATTTGTCCGACCTCGGATTTTGTTGTTATTTTCCACTAATATACAACTGCTAATACGGAAGCCTAATACGGATCCCTAGCCTCAGCCTCAGCTGTGGACTCGGAACCTAACGGGTGACCAATCATACCACTTACTCAGCGTAACTATTCGTTTCAGTTAGGCTGAAACAGGTGATACAGGAAATTGCAGCATTAACGACAAAACATTTGTGGAGTAAATGATCGTCTAGTTCGGGTATATGACATGTAATACGTCCGATTGGATGATTCCATGCCCTCACCTATCATGGAAAATTGGCAGTGGCGGGTATGTAATATTTGAACCCACCGGAAAGTTGCCAGTTGATATACTTGACATTGAGGTGGTTAGCGCTGCGTCGAACACGACTCATCGTATGGTTGACAGTCAAATGAATGGAGGGGTAATGGAGATATTGTATGCAAATGTGTACATCCTGGAAATGGACTGCAATGGGAGACGTCAACGGAGAAGTGAACAGCTGAAATATTGGAGAAAGCGGAGACATTGGATTGGTGGTGTGGGTGTAGAAGAAGAAACAGAAGCGGAGCCGATGCAGTCACATGAGAAAATGTAGTAATGAATTACTGGGAAGAATAACACATAATGTCTTACCGCGTGATATGTATATAATGTGTCTGTATTTTTGTATGGAGCGTAAAATCACCGAAATATAAGCAAATGTACGAAATAAAAGCCCATGTATAGAACTGGTAATTTAACGGCAAATGCATGCCACAATACTTATTACAGAGAGACAAAGATTATATATATATATATATATATATATATATATATATATGCTTAATGTAACGGTACTTATGTAATTGTAAATAACTTGCAACCTTGCAGCTTCTGCGAAAATTATTAACTGGTAATGGAACAGTCTGCCAAGTTAACATACTGATCTCGTTTTATTATTTAACGAGAAATACTTTCAGTTCATGAAAAGCTGAAAATCTAAAATACCTGCACAATAAATATATGTTATTCTGAACTCAGGTTATTAACAATGAATAGCAGTCTCCTATCCTTTAGTTGATTTTTATATCGCTTAAATTTTATATATTAGGCGCACACAAGAACTATTTTCCCGCCTGTACTTATGCCACGTGGGCATAATCCTTTGGGTAAGTGTTTACACCACCCTTTTTGCGCATTCCTGAAAACTTCCGCGCCGGACGACCGCATCAATTAGCGGTTGTTAGGCCTAAAATACAGACGTGAGCTGAGCGCTCGTCACCTCCGACTGAAAGAATTTTGCTCACGTCGCATTAGATTTGTCGGGAAAATAATAATATTGAATACTTTTTTAAAGCACTTCGTACATATACCAATGCACGAAAACGATCTTTATAATCATACAGAATAGTGCAGTACACAGGCACTGCCACACGCGGCATGTGATGTTTTCGATGTATGTTGTATTGCTTGAGAGCAAGCTAGTTTAAAGTAATGATTTAAACTTGTATTTTTAAACGAAGATATCTGTCGACCTACTTATTAATAAGCATTGTTCGTTAATAGAACAATTGGCAGAAATAATTTGATAAAGGTCGGAATAACTGGTGCGAAACGTTTCAACGTTTTGCTCAGGCTTTTAAAACCTTTTATTGACATAAATGCAAGAATTTGAAATGAAATCATATATCATGTGAAGCCATAAATACACTATAGAAGCTAAAAGTACTTTCAGTCATGTAGGTTAATGTAATTTGAATTTACCCAGGAGAAAAAATATTTAATTTACCTTTTGTAAATTAGATATTTAGAGAAAAAATGTCCAACATTGACATATTTGGAGAATTCCATTTCTCTCTTCATTTACTTTAATATTTTTCTTCTTAATTATAGTACGCAGCAATGTATTATTTACAATAAATAAAATTTACTTGCTGAATATATATGTGTACATGCGCGTGTGCGTGTACGTGTGTCTATGTGTGGGAAGATCTTATTTATTTCAGATACATCATGACGTATACATGCATATCTATCTATATCTATCTATATATATATATATATATATATATATATATATATATATATATATATATATATATATAGTAATTTCAACAAAAATTGTTATATGTATATATATATATATATATATATATATATATATATATATATATATATATATATATATATATATATACATATAACAATTTTTGTTGAAATTACTATTTTCGTTTCTATTCTTTGAATTGTGCTAGAAAAAGGTTTTTGAATGAAAATATAAATTTGTCAGAATTTACTGTAAATTGGCTGTAATAGTCAGTTTCTTATATTAAAATACTAAAGAAGAAACCTCCCGAGAAAAATATATTGTTGTATTTGGTGTGATTATTGCTTGGTCTTTGTATGAAATGTGAACTGGTAAATTATCTGTAATTTTCAGACAGACTGTATTTACGAATAAAAAATTGAACAGATTTATAATTTAAAAGAAAAAAGCAACGTATAATAATCGTTCTAATGGGATGTGACTACATTATCTGTTATTGACAGAACATAATAGAAATCGAAAGTGTGTTTCTATGTCTGTAAGGCCTACATTTTCAAATGAGTTATTAATATACTTATGAGGTGCCTGAATTGGTGAAACAATAAACTAAGGGAATATGAGTTATATGTCATATACCTATGTACATGAGTGTGCGCGCCTGTGTGTGCATATGTACGAGTTTAAAGCTTTGATGTATCTATCTGTCTGTTTATCTATGTATCCATCTACTTACCAATCTTTCTGTGAAGAGAGAACGATAGATAGAGAGATACATACATATATAAATACGTAGGCAGATATATAAGTAGTTAGATAGATGAACTAATATATATATATATATATATATATAGGAAAATGTAAAAAAGCCAGAATGCTGAACTGGGGACATAATTTAATAAATATTTTTTCTAACCGCTTTTCATTGCGATGAAGCAAATTATCAAGAAGAAGGAGAATGAAAATGTTTTTTTACAAAGAAGTACAAAAAAGTACAAAATAAAGAAAATAATATATAAAACAATAATATATATAAAAAAATAAATATACCAAATAATATATATATATTATTGTTTTATATATTATTTTCTTCATTTTGTACTTCTTTGTAAAAAAACATTTTCATTCTCCTTCTTCTTGATAATTTGCTTCATCGCAATGAAAACCGGTTAGAAAAAATCTTTATTAAATTATGCTCCCAGTTCAGCATTCTGGCTTTTTTTACATTTTCCTATTATTTCTCCACGTGCGGTTAACTCAACCCCACTATTTACTGACTTATATATATATATATATATATATATATATATATATATATATATATATATATATATATATATATATATATATATATATATATATATATATATATATATATATCGTATTGGGATTTGGTTTGCAAGATTCTTTATGTGAGTTCGTTTGTTGAAGCATATTCTTTTGTGTCTGGGGAGAGTCATTCTCTTTTAGTGTCTTATAATTTAACACACCGGTAAAATGTCCACTTGACGGGAAAATTTTACCGGTGAGGCACTAAAAGAGAATGACTCTCTCCAGACACAACAGTATACATATATATACATTATACGTATAATGGACCCTGCCGTTATTGTTCGCAAACAGCATCAGTAATTGTCTTCAACTGCATCCACGTCATTGATTACCCAAATACGACAACTTTAACAAGAAATAACTTCTAAAATACAATCTTTTGCCAAAAACGTTAAGAATAAACTCTGTTCTATGTGACACATTCTACCAGTATCCGGAGTTTTAAAGTGTTTACTTATAAAATATTAATAAAAAAATCGGGCCGTCAAATTGAAAATGTCCGATGACACCGCATATATGTGTATACCCATGTGTGCGCGTTTTTGCGTGGATGCATTTGTGTGTGCATAGAGTAATAGTTAAGTACCCTTTGCTTTCATTGGCCCTTTCTTTACAGTCTGTATCAAATAACTAAAGTAACAGATATTTAGTCCCTATTTTTTTTTGTCTGCAACGCAAAATGATTTTAAAGATGTATGCTTGTTGCTAAAACTATTAGAAAATATACTCGAATTAGGAAAAAGTTATTATGTTTGCTTTTTCGCCCTTTATGTGTTTACTTGTTACATTTATTTGACTGTGGCCATTTTTCGAAATGATAATTATTCGTCATCATTTGATTTCATCGAATACTTGAAATTATATATTTATTTATAGGCTGGAATCGAAGCGCGCGTAGGTTTTGTTTTCCTATATATATATATATATATATATATATATATATATATATATATATATATATATATATATATATATATATATATATTAAAATGATAATACAGGGTATCTAAGAGATACTGCCACGCTGAAAATTAGCAGTCAAATCCTGATTCTAAACCACAATAAATGTTCACATAGCACAAGGAGCGAAGACGAAGACAAAATAAACGAGTAAAAATAACAAGATAATTCCAGATCCCGGATTTCTGGCTTTGCATAATAAATGCTTTGCCTTCATCGGTGGAATATACTCAAGCACATAAATACAAATATATATATATATATATATATATATATATATATATATATATAAATACAGTATACTTACTTACATATACGGACGTATACACACATATATATGCACGTATGCACAACGACTAGGTTAAATTGCCCGCCTAAAAACTCCTCGTGCGATATGGACAGAATATCAGCGCTGATATTCTGTCCATATCGCACGAGGAGTTTTTAGGCGGGCAATTTAAGCTAGTCGTTGTGCATACGTGCATATATATGTGTGTATACGTCCGTATATGTAAGTATACTGTATTCATATATATATATATATATATATATATATATATATATATATATATATATATATATATATATATATTTATGTGCTTGAGTATATTCCACCGATGAAGGCAAAGCATTTATTATGCAAAGCCAGAAATCCGGGATCTGGAATTATCTTGTTATTTTTACTGGTTTATTTTGTCTTCGTTTTCGCTCCTTGTGCTATGTGAACATTTATTGTGGTTTAGAGTCAGGATTTGACTGCTAATTTTCAGCGTGGCGGTATCTCTTAGATACCCTGTATTCTAATTTTAAATAATTATTACCTTTGATGGTTTTTATGCCCATGCTGGCCACTTGATAAGATCAATATTTTAAATATCGATCTTATCCTTATTTATATATATATATATATATATATATATATATATATATATATATATATATATATATATATATATATATATATATATATATATATATATATATACATATACTTGTTTGCTTGTATGCATCTACGTTTACTTTCGTATTTGTTTAGTCTGATTTATGAGCTGAAATAACACGTTTTCGTGCACTGAGCCTGGGATAAGCATGTTACCTTTCATTCCATGAAAATATCGATCAACTATCTTATTTTTCACTGCGTAATTAGTGCATGCATATTAAATGTCCCCGCCCGCTAAAGGGGTGATAAATGTCCCAGATACGACCGGTGAATTTATTTCATCTGAAGAAGTCATTAATGCCTTGCCTAAATATGTATCTCTACTAAAATAGTTACGTACATTTTCATCTCTCATTGCTTATCATTGTAGGTGTTGTGAAGATGAAAGGGAGAACCATTGTTTGACCACCGTTCAGGAATGTATCAAACGACAATTTAATGTGAAGAAAACAGGAATATAGAGGTAAAAGTTTGTTAGACTTATTAGAAATTATTCTGAGAGCAATAGACCTCCTGCACAAATATGTCTATTTTTATTCTCCTGCTGATACAAACAAATAGTATGTCCGATACCAATGAATATATTCATAGTACGATCAGTTTATAGCATCTGAGCACATGAAATTCGAAAATTATTTCTTGCAGCCATAAAAGTCGCGTAGTTCAAGTTACTAGTGGTTTTCCAATGAAGCGATGGTAGGTGACTTGTGATAAAATTGATAGCGAGATAACATCAGTCAAGTTGTATAAACAAGTTCATGTTTGCGATCATTTACAAAAAACTATTTACTCAGTTACATTATAAGTGATATTTTATAAAATTTACGATACGAAAATGAGTATGTATCTACAAATCTCAATTATTTTCATGCTAGCTTTTGCTACGATTTTTATACTCAAACGAATATTTCGATAACTTATATCATCACTTTGAGTGATACATCTTCAGTAATATTATGTGACATTCATCACAGTTTAAACTACTTTGCAATCAATTTAATGGAGAGTTTGTTAAGTGCAATAGATATAGTTTGCTTCAATTCATATGTATCTAATAATTCTCTTGCAGCCATGCTGACATCAAAGAAACGCCAGCAATTTTACCCTTGGTTTTTAGATGTTAATATGAATTATGCACATAACTACATTAATTTCTGGAGAGTGTTTGGTAAGTGAATAGTTACTATATCAAACAGATTGCTTGTATATTGTTTTCTATTATTAATGGAATGTATAGATTTTATTACTGAAATACTGGTTTCGCTTAGTGGTAATTTACAGTATCGTGTCATCAACCACTAATTATCAAACTGCGTAATTGTCATGAAGTGGTATTAATTCTTGTGCGTGGATTATTTAGTAAATTAGGTTTATACAACTAAAGTTGGGAAAGGATTGATTAAAACCTGAAGTTTAGCACTACTAGAAGTATTTAGGGCAAAATTTTTTCGGTTTTAAGTCCAAAATATAAAGTGAGATAATTTGATAAAAACATTGTCGTGGATAAATTTGTTTTGTAGAGATGTTTATTGCTTAGATTCCCCAAGTAGTTTTTCTCTATATATATTTTCATATGTGAAGTTTGTAATTTGTCTGTTTGTTTTTTTAAACAAGTTTTAAATATCACGAAATATATATTGGTTTCAAATTCACGCACAATACCAGCAAGTTAGCGGAGAGTGACCAGGTCTATTACATCGACCTCGGTGGTGAAGTGCTAATTATGTTATCGAACTCGAAAGGCAAAGTCGGTGGAACTTCAAATTTAGATGTAGAGACGAACGAAATGCTGCTGAGTATTTTTTCCCGTGTAGTCACGACTCTTCCAACTCGCTGCCTTATATATTAACTTGTATTGATAACTAAATTTAACGCGTCTGAGACATGAAGCGTATAGCCTAAATGTGCGACTTTACTTGTTATTTGTATGGTTTTGTTTAAAGGTAATTCTCCTAGATGTTTCTGAATCTTTGAATCAACTTATTATACACCTCTGTGATACATTTCTGTGTGGATTATGTATTACCCATTAACACTTAACATTGTCACGTATACCCCATCCTCATTGACCCATTTTTATTCCACTCATTTCCCTTAACTCAAAACCCCCACTTCATAGAATTCATGCCATTCTACTACGTATAGCCTCCAATACTTCATACACATTTGTGCTTATACGCGAAATCTCACAGCCAATCAAATTCGGCATTAATTTTCATATAGTTCTTGACAATAAAACTATCCAATGGTAAATTACTGGGGGTTGTTTTGTAAAACACAAAATTGAGAGTCACTTTAGGAAAGGTTCAGAGTTATCTACATTTCATTACGCTTTACACCTGATATTTTCTCATTCATAATATATTTATACACATACAAATCGATTGGAAAAAAAAAGGGAACAGATGTGTTTCTTACAAGAAACATTGTACTCAGAATTAAGTGCAAGTTCAACAGCGTACTGCTTCCTCGGAATCTCTAAAATGAAGCGTATGTTTGATTCAGAAAGTATTTACTACATATGAAAGCTTAACCTCCAGACATTTACATAAGAAATTCAATACGACTTGAGAAAAGTCACTCCCAGTAATAAGCAGATTTAGATAATCATATGTATTAATATAGGTGCGTAGCAAGTTTTCATATGCACCAATATAAATACAGAGAGATGCGTAGAAAAAATGGCAATATACACTTAATCACTTACATAGAAATAGAAAATAAATAAATGAACAAAGAAACTAACGAATAAAAATACCACAAGATAACTGGACAGACATAAAACTGACAAAACCCAGACAAATATAACCAATGAAAAAAGAGAAAAGGAAAGTATCTAAAAGGGCGACAAAAATGTTATTTTCTACTTTTTATGTGGCTATAGATGAAGAGGTAACTAAAATAGTAAACTAATACGTAAGATCAACTTGCTCCGTGGCTTGCTATACCCTTAGAAAGACATTTCTGTACTTCAAGGTGGAATTTTCTGAATGTAGTGGAATGCTATAAGTAAATAGGTTGCAGAAATTAGACAACGCATTAAACTGCTAATAGTAAAATAGTAAAGTGTTCTATTAAGAAATTAATGAAAGTGAAAATAGCACTCTTTTCCAGATTGTTTTGTGTATCTGCCAACAAAATTTCAAAGATCTATATATCGAAATGCATACTTGTATACCTATGTGCTAACACATGATCATGTGTGAATATGTTTCTATGAACGCATTTATGATTGTATGCATGTACTAGTGTGTGCGCGTGCATATGCATATACAATACAGATACACATATATATGTGCAATTAAATATTTTTTCATAGAGAGACAGACTGACAGGCAGATAGATAGATAGATAGATAGATAGATAGATAGATAGATAGATAGATAGATATATAGATAGAGAGATAGATAGATAAATAGATAGATAGATAGATAGATAGATAGATATATAGATAGACAGATAGATAGATAAATAGATAGATAGATAGATAGATAGATAGATAGATATATAGATAGATAGATAGATAGATAGATAGATAGATAAATTTCGCAGGGAAAAGCAAAATGCAATTCTTTCAGTTATGATTGTTGTAATTATTCCGTTTGAAGTAACATAAAAATAGTTTGTATTATATATAATATGCATTTCGTCATGGATACCATCTACAGATATGCCATATTTCATATAACGGAAAATATATCTGTAATAAAGTTACCCTCGATTGTATGCTTATGAAGATGTACTGCGCCATGCAACAACAAAATTTTGTGGTGTCACTTCAGTAAAAATGAACCACACCCCACTCAAAAAAAGCAATAAGTTTTCTGAAAGAACATGATTACTACGCTTGTACTGCTTCAAATAAAAAGAAAATTTGGTCAAACAGCAACAGCAATATCATTTAAAGTAGGATGCAGAACACCCAGTATTTACGATAGCAGATATGGCATGCCTGCTTTGTTTAAGATAGATAAGCTATTTTTTCATAATACATCAGATCCGTTTTGGACTTAGCTGATTGCTTTCATATATCACTTGAGAATTACTTCGATACATTTAAGACTTGAATTTCGTTTTGGTGTTTGGTTTTCTGAGCTAAGCAAAATGAAATAAAATGCTAAATTTGTATGAATTTTCTCATTAATGAAATTAGATTTCGTCCATTTAGTAAGCTTTTGTAACAAAAATTGCACTGGTATGAAATTAAACAACGATATATTTATTTGTTCTAAAGAGCTCGCGCAACATATGATAACTGTAGTGCCGCAGTGCCTGTATTAATAGTGCGATATCATACTGTTTCATTTTAATTATATAAAAGATATAAGTTATAATAAGATATACGAAAATATACTGAACTACAAAAGAAAAGTCGCTCTTTGAATTATTATTTGTTTCGCATGCGATATTGGCATTATATGGATTTTATCGCATTTCTATGTAATTTGAAATCGGGATGATGTCACTGACACACACACCACTCTTTTTGAAAACACAAGGTTGCATATAGTGATCGAACTCGCTCGCTTTTCGTGAACATGGTAATGATTGCGGACACATCTTTATGATAAGCATAATTCATGTGCAAAACGGTGATTCATTTGGTATAAAAGGCACCCAAATTTACCTGTCTGTCATTCGTTTCTTAAACGCAGTAAACATGCGAAGGCTGACACAAAATCAGAGGGAGCAAGCCATCGGACGTCTCCATGCTGGTCAACGTCCATGGGTCGCTGCTAATGACTTGAACTGTGGTATTCGGACAATTGGGAGGCTGATAGAACGATACAATGCCACAAACAGTACGGATTATTGCCCTTGCAGTGACCGACCAACGTCAAGATCACCACCTGCACCGACAGCTCTTGCAGGGTCGATTCCGAAGGGCAACGGAATCAGCTAGGCAGACCATAGGGTCTCACCACAGACCCATTTGTGCAGAGACAGTTCACTGCTCGTTGAGGACTTTCAATCTTGTTGACGTCCGGCTAGGGCCCCATCCTCAGAGATCGCCATCGACGGGTACGTCTGCAGTGGGCTCAAAGACTTCAAAACTGGCGATATCAGCAGTAGAAGACTATAGTCTTCTCTGACGAAAGTCGATATAGCATTTCTGTGACGGATGGCAGAGCTAAGGATTGGAGAAGGGGTGAACATCATGTCGACGGCTGTGTGATGGAGAGAGACTCATAGGGAGGACAGAACATCATGATAATAAGTTGGATTGCACACAACCAGAAACTTGGACCATTTTACTGGCATCTTCCAAAACATCGACCAAAGCCGGGGCAACAGAGTAACTGCTGCTCACTACATCAACCTAGTGTTGAGTTCTCACATTGTGTCATACTTTGCCCATCATCAGAATCACGTATTCCATCACGACAGCGCTCGTGCCCACACTACTACCAGGTTGACAACAAGCTTCCTCCAACAACACAACATCCAGCCACTCTCATGGTGTGCCCTATGTCCGGACTTGAACCCCATAGAGCATATGTAGGACGCAATCCAATGAAGGCTAAATAACGTCCGTCCAAAATCGACAACTGCGGCACAACTCACTGCATGTTTTAGATAGTACGGGCTGCTATACCCATGGCCTTCATCAATCGTTTGGTGCATTCAATGTGTAGAAAACACCTGGTGGTAATCCATGCTAACGGTGGTCATACGAGATATTGAGTTCATCTCTTTGGATTCAAGATACTCCGTCATCACTTGACACCACATGACGTCAAGCGTGGTTCAAGAAATGACATGCTATCATTAGGAAAGAATCGTTTCTTAACTAGCACTCTTCAATCAATGCTATGACAATATGTTAATAAACCGGTTTCTATTTAGTATGTATGCGACGTTTCCTTTCTGGTTCAGTTTACTTTGTGATTGCATTATGATTCTGAAAATATAGTTGAATATTTGCCCAGCTAAGAGGTCACAATATTTCATGACACTGAGTAACGTGGTCGTATTTGAAGGCTTTCCCGACGTAATTAGCTGCATACTGTATGTGAAATAGCTTCAACCGGAGATTAAAATACGTTGAATTTGCATCTACAGCGGAAGTTAATAAATATCATTTTCTTCTATATATTAATTTATTGTAAGAAATAAAACGGAATGTAATACAATGAAATCAATTCCAATAGATTTCTTACGCATTTTAAATTACTGGATTGAAAGATAGGCAATGATATTTTAGTATCGCTTAGGAAGCAGTAAGTATAAAGTATCCATCTTCTGTAACATTTAATACGTCCCCGCAGTAGGCTCGCTTTTACATCAATTTCTTATATTCGAGAAATATAATTCCCGCAAAATTCATAAGTATTAATCATGATAAATTTAATAACAGAATTTCAAAATTTCCATATGAGTATGGAATCCCCTTTCTTCACTTTTCTCTACAGCTTCATATTGTCGTTTATGTTACATATATTTCATTCGAAGACAAATGTTCTGACATGACTCATAATTCATAAATTTTCATGTTCATATGTGCAGAATTCTTTGCTATTCATGCAATATTACAGAAGTAAAACGTAATTGGAAGAAACCGGGTAAAAGTGTTATAGCTTGATAGAGTGTATCTTGTGTCTGGCACTGAATTATAGCAAACGCCTCATCACGAAATGTGCCAATAACGTTCTACATTTGACGTTCGCGCTGGCAGAAACGTTAGCACGCCGGGCGCAATACTTCCGATGATTTCCTCCGTCGGAACCTTCTGAGTTCAAATTCTGCTGAGGTTGACTTTGCCTTTCATTCTTTCGGTGCCGATTAAATAAGTATCAGTCAAGTACTGGGGTCAATGTAATCGACTAGTCCCCTCCCCCAAATATCAGGTCTTGAGCCTATAGTAGAAAGGAGTATTGCTATTATTATTATTATTATTATTTGATGAAAACTCACAACTTACTTTGCTGGGCATGATGGAAGTGTCAGCTGTTCACAGCAAGCAGACTAAGGTCACACTTGTTTACTTATCTTGCTTGAAGAACTCTGGGAAGAATTCTTGCAGTTCCAAGCAATGCTGATTTTTGTATGTGTTCTACATTTACATTTGTACCAATCTTTTTCAGCCATGTTGGTTGTTGAGTGCTGATACTTCCAAGTGTGCCAAGTATTATTGGCATCACATCTACTCCCCTCCTTGCCCACAACTTTCCTACTTCCCAATTCAAATTGCGTAGTCGTTCAGTCTTTTTGCCTCTTTCACCGGGACATGCTTTGTCGATTATCATGTATATTCTTTTTGATTTTTTTCCAAACAACAATGTCTGGTTTGCCACTTTTAGACAGGTGATTGCACTGAATCAGTGCAACACAGGATTTTGCAGTTTTCCTTCTCGATGAGTCCTTCTTACGTTTGCACATACCATGTCTTTGCTCTTTGTAGGCCGTGATTTCCACAGATCTCCCACTAGATCATTCTTACCGCATGGTCATGTCGTCTCTTGTATTCGCATTGAGCCAATTTCTGGTATTCGCTAACGATGCGCCATATTATTTCACCCCTCTCACCTCACATTCTGCATTTGTCGCTCTCGGTGATGTTGTCACTTCTATCTTTAGTGTTGCCATTTAGCAAGCTGTAATTTTACAGGCATGTGATAGAAAGCACAACAAAGTAAGCAGTGGCAAATAAACTAGCCTATTCGGTGTAACTATTTTGAGGTTGTTTGACATCAGTTGTTTGATATTGGATTATAACAAATTTTCTGAAAGATAATAATTTCGGTGCATTTAGTCTGCAGTATATTTCTAGCCTTTTTTTATTGCACTATGGGTCTAAATTACTCATCACTTTCTTCTAGACTTAGTCACCTTCTACCTCCATTCTACATGTCTTGAACGCTCTGTATATAATAAAGGCACACAAACTGAAGACTCATGTTAACAAACATAAGTGAGAGTTTTCAGTGCGTTAATAACAATTTCATATTAACCATCCTGTTTCTCATAACGTAGAAAAAATACAAACAATTATAATGTGTACGGAACAGTGTAAACAAAAAAAATATCATTTACTTCCTCATCTTCAAAGATGATTTTAAATTCAAGCGTGTATAACCTACAGATACCTACATCAAAGCGATATTCGAAACGATTAGATTTTTTACTAGTTTTATATATCGTCAATATCAAATGATATAGAAGTGTTTCAGTCCTGACCATCTTCTGTTTTAATATATCCTGATTTGAATTATCTATCGTACACATCCATTTCGAACACTATGTAATTTGATCTTACAAAAAATATTTCTGCTATTCGTAGTAAGTTTTCCGATCTGATAAACGTTTACCAGTTTTGAGTCGAGGGTATTTTTTAAATGTCTATATAACTGGAGGAGATATATGCATATATACAATTTAAGACATTGATTAAACATGTTTACTCGAAAGACGAGAATTAAGAAATAACACTTATGAAAGAATGCTCTGAAATACATTTGAACAATTTTTATTTCACTTTAAATCTAACGCAATTTAAAGAGCATAAACGGTTTATTACTTTGCGCCCTCAATCTATTTACTTAAGGATCCAGTACATAGAAATGAATTATACAAGAGATCTGGCAACTATGATTTGCCTACGTATACAGTATTTACTTAGAGATAACAAGGAGGCAAAATATCTTATTTACCCCGATTATGTATACTTAGTACCATCCTGTCACGATACAAGATACCAAAACTTTATACACAAGGAAAACACCGTGACCATTCTACTCATAATTAACTTCGAAGAATTTATTTTTCCATGTATAAATGTCTGTTTAGTAACCAGATTGCCACAAAACACTATAGAAGTTCTAAAAAAAATATTATATCTCTACGCAATTAGAGTAGGAAAGAGAAATGCTTAAGAATTATTTGGTTTCTCACGAAAAAACAGTTTATTAAATTTGATGTCGTTTAGAAAATTTCTATGCGAATAACAATTCTTTACAAGATTTCTTGGTTGTTATTGTGGAAGCCATTATTTCAACGTGTAATTATATTATTCAGAAATCTGTATTGATTCCTTTCTTTTCCTAAATACTACATGCTTATATATTTTAGTTAAACTAAAATGTTATTCAAGACATATTAGGGACAGCATTGTAGTAGTTTCAGCACTATATTTAGAGGACTTAAACTTACATGTATGTTAATAATTTATGTCTCTACTGCTGCTTCTAAGATATTGCAAAGACATGGAAGATTTCTACGGAAACCGTGAAGTCATGAGGCAACTAAACAATGAATACATGGAAACATTTTATGTTCAAATCTTCAAATCTCCATTAAACATTCCATATATAAAAAGAAGTAATTGTCTGATGAATGTACGCATTTTATCCATACACTTCTTTTTCAAAATATGTGCTTTTCTATTCGAAAACATACAGCAGGTAAAAGCAAATCACAATAGAGAGAGTTTAAACTATGTTTATTGTAGATATCTTGTTAATGATCTTTTTTATATTATTCTCATTTCAATAAAATTATTTACTGAAACTATTGTATGTCGTTGATACAAAGTAATGCTTCCAGCTTTGCTAAGATTTAGAAAAAAACACATGTCACCTCAGCATTATTTGTACTACGGTTATAATTCTTATAATATATGATTTACACATTTTGTGTTCTTGAAAAGAAATGTGCCCATTATCCTGCTTTGGATATATTCAGCAGTGTATATATTTCCTGTCAAGTATGTTCACAACTATACTTTTCAGTATGCAAAAAGAAGGAAAGAGAAATATTAAAAATTCTATGTTTTGCTACTGACGGACTAATGAAAGGAAATGGCGATAAAAACCATGTCTCTGTTTTGCTGTCTCAGGGGGTATATAACAATACCACCGAGCAATATTGTTATTGTTTCAGGAATTTATATATTGTTAGTGATAGGTAATTCCATATCCAGTATGTCGGAAACTGATCCTGTACGAAAGACTTAATAATATTGATACATGTACATATTTCTCTGTGTGTCTATGTGTATTTATATATATATATATATATATGGGTGTGTGTGTGTGTTTGTGTGTATGTGTGTGCGCGAGTGTGTGCGTGTGTGTGCGCATGTGCGTGTATATAATTATATGTATACTCACACATAAACATTACATATAGCGGCTGAAGTGACATGCCGTATGAGATCGATATGATGTAGCCCACTACCAAATGTACCATGTAGATGTAACGCTTGAAATTTCTCGCGTCGGAGTAAGCAGTGAACATCGAAGATTCAACAATAAGAAGGAACAAGTACTATTTACACATAAGTATTCGTTTGCCCGACAAGTAGTTAGAGAAACAGTAGTGGTAGAGATGGACTATATGTAATCTGAACCTTCCCCCCCCCCTTATTTATTATTTTTTTACGGAATCCCACGTTTTAGGCTATGGAGATTCCGATTCTAAAAAAAAAAAAATTTGAAAAATGTCAATCCCTCCCCCCACCAAGCAGGCTATTTACATGCTAGAAATAACAGCCAAATCTCACAAAACTAGTGTTAGGGTTAGGTTTAGGGTTAGGGTTAGGGTTAGGGTCAGGGTTAGGGTTAGGGTTAGGTTTACTCTGTGGATCTATATAAAAACCGGGGGGGAGGTTAAGGGTTAGGGTTAGGGTTAGGGTTTGAGTTAGAGTTAGGTTTACCCTGTGGATCTATATAAAACCGGGGGGGGGGGATCGAAATTTTGAAATTGAGATTTAAAAAAAAATTTTTTTCAGAATCGGAATCTCCATAGCCTAAAACGTGGGATTCCGTAAAAAAAAAAAAAAAACAAGGGGGGAAAGGTTCAGATTACATATAGTCCCTCTGGACCACAGTAGTAATTGTAGTAATAATTAATTCGTTTTATTGGCCACAAGGGCTAATATCAATTAAAAACATATAAGGACAAAGACAGGACGAAGGTTACAAAAGGTTTTGTCCGAAAAGGTAGGAAAGTTCGTTTAAACAGAGGAAGAAAACGGAGAAAGATATAATGAATAAATAGATAAATAAATAAGTAGAAACCCCCGAAACGGGAGGCGCTTCGAAAAAGGAAACGTTACACGTGAAAAAACCCATAAAACCACGGGAGCCTGGTCAGAAAAACATAATAAAAGGGGTATAGAGCCCTAAGTAATTGTAGTAATAATGACAAACAGATTGGCTCGCTGGTTAGTAGCTGATAGTGTAGAAGTTGCTGTTTGTCAGTAGAGAGTGAAAGAGTAAGGAATGCACTATGTTGAGTAGATAGGAAGAAAGGATAACGGATGCATCGTCTTTCTTGCGGCCGAAAGCTTTTCTTCGTATGCTGAGCGAAGGACGAGGGGAGGTGTTGCTCTCGGTCATGGCTGAAGCAAAAGAGGTTGTTACTATTTGGTCTGTCTGACACAAAAGAGAAAGAGAGAGGAAACGCTGTCTGTTATATAGACTATGGTCAGTAATGTAGGTCAAACTCTATACCCTAAACAAAGGACTGACCCATTCCTTGGGAGGTCAAGTGTTTCCCTATCAATCAACTGGTGTGGAGAGGATTTGACAGGCAACAAGCTGGTAGATTTGGTTTCAAATATCAGGCAGGGTCAAGCGAAATCCTGACATACATGTGTTTGTTTGATATATATATATATATATATATGTGTGTGTGTGTGTGTGTGTGTGTGTGTGTGTGTGTGTGTGTGTGTGTGTGTGTGTGTGAGTGTATGCATGTATGTATGTATGTATGTATGAATATATTTATATTTATATGGTTCTAGGTTAACTGTCCGACGAGTAATTAATTGCCCGATAGGCATCTACCCGACAGACACTTTCACTTAATCCTTGTCATTCATTTCACTTTATCTGTCATTTTGGGCGATTCTTTCTGTACTTAAAAGTTGTATTTTTCCTCAGTTTGCTGCAGTAAACGACCACCGGGTGTCGAAAGACCTAGCTCGTGAAACTTTTTGGATATTAATTAATACACAATTGTTAGTACCCATGCATTTCGTTAAAACTCATCTTGGAGGTTGAATCTCTGCTATAATCGTTACGTCTACGTTAACAACAGGGGCGTGTCATCTGCAAATACGTTCTACGAGTGTGAACGCCGCCAACATAACAATTACAAGGTCAAAATCATACTGTGTGGAGAAGAAATAATTATCCAGACACAGTGCACACTCACGATGCATATGTTCTTCTTGAAGATCTATCTGTTTGTAAAGAAATGAAGGAGAAAACTATTACAAACCAGCAATATTCACAACAAATTATAACACAAAATTTACAGAATGTTTCGTATAAAGTCTCTACTTTGCAACCGGCCTTGAGCATTATTAGGAGTTCAATCAGAAGATATAAGCAAGCTATACACGCTCCGGATGGCATACCGAGAAACTTACGATAGAGGATCCAGCGAGAACCGTTTACTTTTGTTTTCTCCGGAGAAAAGCGACTTTTACAATCTGTAAGTGATTAGTTTTGCAATGGTATATTCAAAGTAGTACCAGAACTGTTTTACTAACTCTACTCCATTCACTGTTTAATCTCTAATAGAACGATTCGTTGTCATTGCATTATTGCCAAATAAACGTCAAGCCGCCTATGAAGAACTTTTCAGTCAACTTCGGGCTATTAGCTGCAGCCTCAACCCAACTACTATTTTTATCGATTAGGAACAGGCTGCCAAGAATGCAATTACCGAAAGTTTTCCAAATGCAATTATCAAAGTGTTTTTTTTTCATCTCTTTGAAGCAGTTCATCGGAAGGTACAATCGTAGGGATTATAATCAAGATATCAGAGCGATGCTGATTTTGCTCTAAGCATTCGAATGATACCAGCTTTGGCTTTTGTGTCAGCAGACAATGCTGTAACAGCATTTGAGCAATTACAAGAAAATCTGTGCCATGAAAGAGATCCAATCATTGATTAATTTGAAGATTCTTATATCGGTAGAATACGACGGCGTATTTGTGTATGGAACGTGAATGGCTGCGTATGTAATGATTTACCACGAACAATTAATTCCTTGGAGGGATGGCATTTATAGGCGAATATAACGTGAAGTCATCTGACGTTATCTTCATGTAGTGAAGACGGAACAAGCTCTTAACAACACCATCATCACACAAATGCTGGCAGGACATCAGCCTTCAACCAAAAAGTAAAACAACAATCAAGATTTAATGGAAAGAATTGCAAATATTGAGAAGGGTTATCAAAATGGAGAGGTGATGGATTTTTAAGAGGAATTGCTCATAACTAAATATTTAATTCTTTTTATCTTTTTACTATTTACCAAATTACATTGTTGCTCGTGATACACATAAATTATCTGTAAATAATATTGTTTCTATATAATCTAATTTCTTACCTCTGTTTCAACAATTAAAGCAAATTTTGTACTTTTTTGTACTTTTATGTTACAACTAAAATGGTTTAATATACATTTCGTTTATTTTTTTAATCTTTTAATTATTTCAGTCATGTGACTGTGCCCATACTGGAGCAAAACCTTTAGTCGAATACGTCGCCCATAAGATTTATTCTTTGTAAGCCTAGTACTTATCCTTTCGGTCTCTTTTGCCAAACCACTAAGTTTTGGAGAAGTAAAAACACCAACATCTCTTATCAAGGGATGGTGGGGTGAACAAACGCATACTCACACACACACACACACACACACACACACACACACACATATATATATATATATATATATATATATATATATATATATATATATATATATATATATATATATATATATATATATATATATATATATATATATATATATATATATATATATTTATATATATATATATATATATATATATATATATATATATATATATATATATATATATATATATATATATATATATATATATATATATATATATATATATATATATATATATATATATATATATATACAACAGGCTTCTTTCAGTTTCCGCCTGAAAGGCATTCCACTCACAAGGCATTGGTCGGACAGGGCTATAGCAGAAGTCACTTTCCCAGGGTGCTAAACAGTGTACTGAACCCGGAATCATGTGATTGGAAAGCAAGCTTATTACCACACAGCCACGCCTAGTATTTTTCATTTTTAGTTTCGATTTACCTTAAAATTATCGGGCTCTTTTCAGTCGGGCATTTTTCTGGATACCATACATATATATACATATATATGTTTTTTTTCTTGTCCAACGTACTATCTGGTAGCGTCCAAATCTCTAACGGTTTTTTCAAATAAATTACGTCATAACCGTATCCAACTATAGTTATTATACTCGGTCATAATGTCTTACGTTTAAGATGATTCCCATACATTTCCCTGAGGAGAAGTTTACATTTTTAACATCGACGATTCCTATGGATCGCATAAATTGTAATTCTTCGAAACATATGTCGGAATAAAGTATGCAGTTATAACATGCGTTTACTCCATTACTTTCCAACGCAATATATATATATGTAAGGTATATTAATATGTAAAATTAACGAAATGATAAATACGTATAACGATTACGTCTTCCTATTTCCGGATCATTATGCTATATTTCTCATTTCTCATCGTTGAAAATGAGATTTTGTCTAAAGGCTGGCCAATATATATCCTTGTAATGAAGGAGTAGAGAATTAGCAGGATGTAATAGGAACTAATCGATGAATAATGCACCAAACAAGAACCCTGGTCGTCAGATTTGTGCGCTATATTTCTTTAAAGTGTCTCTTAATATCAGAGTAGCGTCTTCAATGGGTAATTACTTCACCGTGATCATAAATTGGCTCCAAATTTATTATTCACGTGAATAATAAGTCTACAATTCTCTTTCTGTTTTATCTGCTATATGAACTAATTAAAAACACTAATTCCAAAGAGAATAAAACGTTCGTGAAGATAATGTTGATGCTTTCCTTGTGCTGGTAGCATGATGTTGCTGCTGGTGATAATGTCCACTACTTCGATGATCATTATCAATGTGATATTACCGATAATGATGTTGGAGATGAAGATATTCATGAGCATGATGATGAATATGGTAGTGGAAGAAACGAAAGTGTTGTTATTATCTGTTCCAGTTGTTCAGGTCGGTTGGGTTAAATATTCTATTGTTAGTTTCATTCACAGAATATCAATTATCTAATGGATGCCATGAAGAAATTGAATTTTGTATTGGGTGTAACAATAAAGAAAAATAATAAATGGGAAAAAAAACATAGAAAGGGTGGAAGATGATAATTGCGTCTGATTAATTTAGGCCATATTCGTAATTGATTTAACTAAAAATAGTTCTATGCTAGTCATTTTTTTAAAGAAGAACGAATTAGTTAGAAGACAAAAGGGAACAAGGCTGGTAAAATAATATGCATTCACACACAAATACATAAAGAAATATATGATTAGACACAGACAACCATGAAGGGTTAGAAGCAGGCAGAAAGAGAGTACAAAAGTGCTGCTTTATATAACAATGGAATGTGAAATATATATATATAATATATTCAGTTAAAGCGCCATAACTAGTTTCATAACTAGTACTAAAATCAAATGCTATGGAGGTGACAACCTCATACACTTTGGGGCAAAGCCAGATACAATTTCCAAAGGATTGCCATATTCAGATTAGCGTTAAAAGAAAAGGGTACACCGTATAATTGAATGGAAATATACATTAGGACACTTGAGATATTTTCCGTCGGAATTAATAGCAGTAAAATGTATAATGAAATGGATAAAGGTAAATAAGAAATACACGAGTAGTATATAGGATATATAAAGAATACCATTAAAGAAACGCGTGACCTGTGCGACTGTGAAATATGTTTTAATTTCATTATGTCAGAAATAAATTTTGACAAATCTGATAAAGTCAATTTCTTGGATACAATTTGACCACAGATTATCGAGATTGTAGGAGGTGACATGTTCAATACCGTGTATGCCTTCCCTGGATGTTCAAAATGGCCATACACCGTCGGTACATGGATTCCATGAGGTGGTTCACAAAAGCCATTGGCACTTGTTCCTTCACCGTTAGAAAAGCTGCTTCCAGTTCCACACGAGTTGTTGACCTTGAGTTCACCTGGTTCAGCCGTCTCTGGATTTCATCCCGCAGGTATTCATTTCCCTCTGCCTCCACCAACATTTTGGAACACATGGAGTCCAAGTCTCTGATTCAGGCTTATAGCACTCCAAATCATGACGCTTTGGCTACCCCATGCGTCTCTTCCTATGACACATGCGTCTCTGTAGTGTTCGCCTCACCTACGCCATGCCCTCACTTTGCCCTCCGAGGTGGAAACGCAGCACCAGCTCTCGTCAGAGAAGACTATCGACATCGGTTGTTGATGACAGTGGTGTCGGTGCTGTGTAGCCCACTGTAGTCGTGTCCGACGGTGACGGTCGGTGACGACAGGCCCTTGTGAAGCACGACGGCAACGAAGGTTGTTGGCGGCCAGTCGACGTCGTACCTCGGTGTCGCTGATGGGTCACTGTCCAGTGCCAATGGTCACGCGAGCTGTCACGCTGGCCGGTCCGAAGCGATCACGAAGGTGTTCCAGGTGGATGAAGCGGTCCTGCTTGGGCATCGTCACCCGGGAGCGCCCTCTCCAGTGCTGTTGGTGCTGTATCGCTTTTGCAGGCAATAGATGGTGCTGACATGGACGATGTAAGCTTTCGCATCAAACAGGGCACGCTGTTCTGCTTGCAATTGACCGATAGCTTGTTCTCTCTGAGATGCTGACAATCGGGTCATACCTGATGCGTTCAAATTACGAATGACAGGAACGCAGTTCAAGTAGATTTTTATACCCATAACCACTACAAGATGGACGTGCATTTCGGTTTTTATGACAGGTGTTTGCGACTGCCACCTACAGAAGTTTAGCGTCTTGTTTCAGGGTAAGTTGAAAGGTTACCTGTAATTTTGGTCTCTGCCATTAACTAGCATGTCTTATCCCGGAAATAAATTTTCAAATGTTACCATATAAAAATGACGTTTGCACACAATGTGTTTCGTTTGCGGTTTTGTGTATTTAAAAAAAAAAAGACAAAAATAAGTGTGTAGAATATGTTACCTGCAGCGTTTATACATATCACCATTAGTTCTGCATTGCTAGAGGATCTTTCGTTTTATACAAACTTTGTATTCAGTACTCAAATCCTGTTCCTAGTGTACATACCGTATGATTTTGCGGGGCTTGGAGGAGAACAAACAATAAACCACTTTAAGGTTATTTCTGATGAGCAAAAATCTTGATGGAATCTCTGGTAAGTAAATGTTTATGCATGAAATGAGATTTCTTTTGCTTTTGGGTTTGTTATATTTTAGAAATATATTACTTAATCTGTAAAGAAAATGGTTGTGAATCAAATAATGTTATACCATTTTTACTGAGTATTCGATATCGGGCTTTAATAATATTTGTTAATCTGATTACCATCAATGTTGACGCATAATTGTTTGAAGAGCGGCATTTCAGAGGTTTCTTTATTTCGTATCCGAGTGCTGTTATCTCTAATATTAATCTTAATGTCTCAAATAAATATGATCGGCATAATCCGCTGTTGATATATACCATCTTTCAGAGGTGTTTGCCATATGTTTTAGGCATGTGTCTTGTTGAGGGATGCATCAAGAGAACTTACAGTGCTAAAGTTAAGGCTAACATGTATCGGTATTTAGACGTTTTACTATATCTAATATAACATTTCGCATCATGAAATAGGCGAACGGTATAAGAGTGTTGATATGTATCATAGATATTTTCCCATCTACAATATCCAAGACAACAACGCTTCATATTTTAGTACCTGAACGTTTCTAAATGCATGAGGAGAGATATTATATTTTCTTCTACATTCGGCATAAACAAATCTCACAGTTGGGTCTACCGCATTTTTTTACTGTAGGTTTAGTTGTTATTGTTCAGTGTAATTTGGCCTGGGTTAAAACTTTTTCTTTTGATTTTGGTTGCCACTTTTGGTTGCGCATGGAAGAAATAACAGTAAACTATGAATGTCATTCTTATTTTTAATATATATATATATATATATATATATATATATAGGGAGAATTCACGAAAAAAAATCAAAAGGCGAGGACAGATGGTGTAGAAAACAAACAGGTGTTTTAGTTAGTATAACGCTCAGGAATTGAAAAAGTCTTTAACGTTTCAGAGAGAGAGAGAGAGAGAGAAAGGGAGAGAGAGAGGGAGAGAGAGAGAGAGAAAGAGAGACAGACAGACAGACAGACAGACAGACAGACAGACAGAGAGGAGAGAGAGAGAGGAGGAAGAGAGAGAGAGGAGAGAGAGAGGAGAGAGAGATGAGAGAGAGAGGAGAGAGAGAGGGGGTTCGTGGCATACGAAATGATTGTGAAAGGAATGTGTTAAAGGTAAAGGCGAAATAAAAGTTCAAAGAGGAAAGGGAGGTAAAAAAAATGTAGGAGTGGACGGGAACAAGTGCGGAAATAGTGTTTTCTGAGAGGGATAATGACATCGGGTGGGCATGCATTTGAATAGCAAAAAATATTCATAGCTACAGGGTTTCTGATTTGGATGAATAGTCAGTAATTCAAGGATTAGTTAGGAGTGGTAACTTACCACTGTTAAGCAATTGTAGTGAGGGAGGAAACGAAATGAAAAAATAAATGGCGATAGGAAGAAATAGTGAAATGGGAATACGGTAAAATATCGAGAAACTTACTAAAGAAGTTAAAAATAGAATAAAAATATCAAATAAATATAGAAATAAAGGAAAATATTGAAAATTATTTCAGTTGTGACAGTAATGGAAAATTGATAAAAATCTATAAAAATTATAAAGCTTATACGAAATGTTAATTAAATGTAAAAGCAAACAGTAAAAAATAAAAGTTGGAGTAAGCAGAAAAAACACGTCTATATTTCTTTATTATATTAACCAAAATGCGGTTAGCGAGCAGCATCACTACCACCGTAGGTCTTAATGTTCTGGTTTCAAGGTAGACTTTACCCGTCATTGTTTTAGGGTCGATAAGATAACTTCACTAGTCTCATATTTCACAGTCACCTTGACTTCAGTTGTGTTCATCATAAAAATAGGGACTCGCATTTATACATCAATTTTAGCACCTCATATTACTTGCCGAAAATTTCAAACGCAGATTGAAATGTTTCATTTTTCCTCCGGAAGAATGTGTTATTTCTTCTCCCTGTAGTAATAGCAAACGTCGTGTTGCTACGATGCCAAGCCATACACAGAACATCAGTAATATTACCAGAAGCTCACAAACCAAGCCACAGAATTTAATTTTTGTCCACCTTAAAGAATGTTTGTGTTTCTTTTACCAAATGTTCTCGTGAAATTTAGCTCCCTTTTTCTGATTGGATTAAGGGTTCCATATACTATAATTTTCCATCGTTCTTCTTCAATTGGTACAAATATCCTTATGGTCATTTATGTTAGCCGTCACTGTACTTCCTGCAAAGTACGAAATGTCACCATTTAATACGATACATTTATCGTGTCTTTTTTGCCTGCAACACGTGATTTCTTGTAGTAACTGATTTAACCATCCTACAGCTGGGCGTTTGTTATTCATGACAATTATGATACTGTTGACAATAACTGTATTGAGAATGACAATATTTATATGTACAGACAGATAGCTTTATATGCGTCAAAGTGTATTTGTGTATATGTATTCCTATACGTGAATCGACTTGCATATTTATCAATTAGTCAGTAGCAACGCAGTGTTTTGAATGCTTCTCAGAAAGATATAAGGAAGAAAGATGTTTTCCTGATATTCGACAGGTAACTCGAATGCTATTATATCTCGATCATCACGTGGTGTCATTATAGAACACGACCGAAGATGTCTTCTATCTATTTTGACCAGGAGAGGATTTAAATTTAGGCAGCCTATCAACGCCGTCTGCTCAGGCAGCTTTCGTTGACCAAAGAAAAACCTCCATGCCAGACAAACTGATCGAGTGATACAACTTGAAACTTTGCCTGGATTTTAGTCACACTGGGCTGAGCATTGCAACGACTGCATATTCTACCAGTAGTTTGTTAACTGAACTGGTTGACTGTGGTCGTTCAAATATAGTGCACATCCACTGGGTTGTATCCTATGATTTCAACGTAGCTCATCACGGATGGGTAGATGCTTTTTATCGCATTACTGGAACTTGAGAGGCCGCACCAACTCCGTGTCAGACTAGGAGGTATCAGTTTGTATGCGTGTGTGTTTTCATATACATATATCTGTGTGTGTGTGTATGTATATGTATCTCCATCCTACTCTAATTTCATTTTCTCCTCTCCCTCCTTCCCTGTTTTCTATCTCTCTTTCTCTCTCTCCCCCCTATTTAACTTTTTCACTCTCTCCCCTCCTCTTTTAGTCTCTCTCTATCTCACTCTCTCTATCTCTCTTGTTGCTCACAGGTGACCATCGTCCATCTTTCTTTTCCCCACACTACCATCTTTCTTTTCCCCGCACTACCATCTTTCTTTTCCTGCACGGACGTTTAAAAGAACAGGGGTATTTTCTTTCTCTCTTCTATCTTTTCTCTTTTCAAAAAAGATTTTCCCCCAGCGTTCACTATTTTCTACTCGTTCTGGTTTAACGACCCTTGTTTGTTTTCATTCGGTTTCCTTCTATGACTCCACTGTCAGGTTTTTTTTCCCCCAACTATAATCCTCCATAATTCCTAAACTTTATTTTAGAAGTTGTGGGAGCAACTGTCTTTGAAGACTCATGTATTGTAGTTGAATGCTTGAAATGAAGAGTAGACAGACAACCTACAACTGATGAAGACTCCTTCTTCTGTGTTTACTTGTCTTGTCTTCCATTTTTCTCGTTGTTCATGTATTTGACTCCTTTCTCCCTTGATTGTTTACGCTTTTCATCTTATTTGCACTGTCACAACCGTAAACAAATAGTAAATGAGTATATGCATATATACGTACAGGTATGTGCATACCGACATCCACCTGTATGTATAGGTGCATATCTGGGTACAGGACATTGCAAACAAAACGTAGACAAGAAAACACACACGCCACATACAGAACATTTTCCTTCATCAGCTACTCCCGTTTTAACACCGGCGTTTCGAAGAGCTGGGTAGGACGCATCGTTAAAACGGCTCTTCCCATTGACCGCAAATTAAATTTGTATATATATATAGCTGGTTGTTACAGTAACACCTTTACGCGCGTGTTTACTCCACGCACGCTCACACACGCACATCGGCAACACTTGTCAGTTTCTTGAAAACGGTGTCTTAACACCGAAATATTGAATGCAAGGAAAGTCTACCTTAATTCATATATTTGTTTTCTTGGGATTTGCCATACATTTACTTTCCATACATTTACCCACGATCCTTTACAATATATAAATATATATATATATTGAGTGTGTGTGGGTGTGTGTGTGGGTGTGTGTGTGTGTGTGTGTGTATGTGTGTGTGTGTGTGTGTGTGTGTGTATGTGTGTGTGTGAATATGTATAATTGACGAGGAAATCAGCCGCGAATATTCAGTGTATCGTGTTTTTGCCTAGTCCGTTAAGTTTTCGTCTCGTCTTCCGTTTTCTCTGCTTTCGTCTAGTTCTATCTCCTTGTTGTGTCCTTCCTGTTCAACCCTTGATCTCTCTCTCTTTTTAATTTTCAGAAGCCACCAAATAACTACCGAGAATAATCAAAGAAAGACAAGTTAAATGAAACATGCGGTGAATCAGAATGTATGAGTTACAACTTAGAGAACGTTAAAATGCGTTTGGGATACATATATGTTTACTTGCACGCACTTTTACACATACTCGTTGCGCATATAGAATATATCATTTACCTATGTATGTATAGGTACATGTTTATGTGGGAGTATATGTGTACTTATGTGTGTGTTATTTTATATCCTATAACTATTATTCCTATTTTTCTAATCATCTACATAGGTTTTCTTTCCTTTGCTAGATAAACACGCTACGCATTGAAATATTTATGACTTGTCTAGAACCACTCCTTATCGTTTAACCTGCCATCCTCGTTCCTCCGCTCTCACTTCTATTTATTTATTTATCAGGTCAATCTCTCTGGGTCAGTCTATTGTCACAGTATAATTATCTTCGAAAAAATAGTGTGTATTCGGCGCAAGTCTAAATATTTAAAAAATTAGAAGCGGTGAAAATTATTACATATATCTGAAAGGAAATAGGTTGAAACAAGATAAAAGTACTTCATACACGAACAGTCCCAATTTACACATATACCTCAGAGTTTTGTAGTGATTAATAATTTCAAGTTGAACTCGTCAGACGTTTAATAAGAAGTCATACACTACAACGAATTCGAATATTTTCTCTGCTTAGTAACAAGACGATAGTTAGATATGCCCACTTCCTTTAGTGAACGCAAATTTAATGTTAGATTATATTCATAGTCGCAAGACTGAGTAGTTCATACAAATAGTTTCATTAAATTAGTTAAATAAAAATATATTCCTTTCTACTATAGTCACAAAGACTGAAATTTTAGGAGAGCGGGAGCAACTGGAATATCTCGTCCTCAGTAGTTCTGAACTAGCGATCATTTTACCGACCCCAAAAGGCTAATTCAATTCGGGCTCTGATGACGTAGAAGGAAAAGATGAACAACAAGCCGTTAAGCATTTTCTATGGCATGGTAACGATTGTGTCACCATTCCACCTTGGGGTAAGTAAAAAACAGTACCATGTAAATGGCACTTATAACCACTCAAGGACGTTTAAACATGTATTTTTTTTCTTTTGCTATACACATCAACAACATATATAAGCATATATAAACATCATTCAGCAGTTCTCACACAAATACAAAACTTACGAGCAGATGAGTCCTGCCTATATATTATTCCATTGCTTCTTAATACCATAACAGGTACATCACATGGATTTTAATGAACGATCCCATGGTATTGCTAAGCACTTCTATAACGTTACATTGTTTTATATTAATCATTATTTTACATATACTGCATCCCCACTAGTTTTATATGCAGATATTCTAAATATTTATAATCATTTCCTAGGTTGACCCTTACTCTTTTGCATCGTTAAATAAGTGAAGTAAATTTTTATTTTCAATACATCCATTCTCATTTCATAGTGTAGACCATTGAATTCCCTGTCGTATTCCCACCCATTTTCTCTGCATTTCCCAACTTTGCACTATTCTAATTTCCACCATTAATATGAACAGCGTTTTTGTTATGTATGAGTAAATTTTGATTTAATAAATCGACTAATTATTTCTCCTTATAAAAGTTAAACACTTATTTCGGCTTCATTTTTAATTGCTTTTCCTGATTTCTTTACATTCCAGCACTCATATATAGCCCCTACCACCTCACAGCAGTTTTAAAATCAGCTTTTCTTGCTTTTATATCCGGAACAAGAACAATAAAGGGAAAATATCTGCACAAATGTGAATCAATTATACATAATTTCGTACATAAAATACAATACAAATTTCATGATTTTCAGATAATATTTTTATGTGCCTAAATTAAACACAGATAGTTGGCTCATGTGCTGATGTATGTAGATATTGAATAATAACCAGTAATCAGCGCTATCTGTTTTAGCAATAATAATAATGGTTATTATTTTACTCTTGCCTCACATGGTGTCAACGTCCACAAACTTATATATTTCGTGTATTTTGATGAATTTACTCTTTGAAAACTGTGAAAAGAAAGAATTAAAAAATAGCGTTTATAAATTACCAATAAATATCTTCCTGAAAATAAGTTGCCTGATGATAATATACCTCGGAATTCTGGAATATATTTTGAAGAGAGTGGGTTTTGAAGTAGCAGTCTGAAAGACCATTTCATTTAACATGATGCCGACATTTTACTCTTTCTAACAATCCAGATATCTGAGCTAACAAGGATGATAATACCCAACAAGTGAGCATTTCTATGGATCTTCATAGAAGCAGTTAGCAAATCAACGTAAAATTGAACAATATTGGTGAGAAGATGAACTAAAAGGTAGATAATACTACTGTGTAGGTATTCTTCTAGACAAACAGGACAAGACTGGCATGATTTGATCATATTTCAGATTATATATATATATATATATATATATATATATATATATATATATATATATATATATATATATCAGTAGGAAAAGAAAATGGAGATTGGGAAGTTAATAATAGTTTATTATTAAAAAATGCTTATTAATAGTAAATTATAAGTTTATATATATATAAGAGTATATGCATATAGATGTACATGTATGTACATACCCTCATCTACGTGTATATATAGATGCATATCTGGGTACATGACGTTGCAAAAAAACATGGACAAAATGATAAACAAGGTACAAAAAACACACAGGCCACATAGAGAACATATCCTTCATGAGCTGCCACCATTATAACACTGGCGTTTCGAAGAGTTACGGCAGGACGCATCGTTAAAATGGCTCTTCCCACAGACACAAATTAAATTTGTTCCGTGGAGGATAGTGGCGGACGGAAAACAGGAAAACGAAACGGTGAAATAAACAGACAAAAAACGTTACACTGCCAAAGGTAGAAAAGTATGTGTATATTGAACGCCGTGAACCATGAACTGGAAGGGCGAAAATGTACGTGCGAGCTTGGGAAGACCAAGAATGAAAAGAATTAGTAGCTGGACACATGTGACCAGCGAGGGGTAGGAAGAAAGAGTGGTAGAGGGAGAAAAAGGGGAGGAAGTAGAATATAAGTGAGCAATGAGAGATAGAGGGAGAGAGAGATAGTAATGACGAGGAGAGGTGAAGGACGAGCAACGATAGAGAGAGAGAGAGTGTGAGAGAGTCACACAGAGATAGTAGTGACGGGGTGAGGCGAAGAACAGTAGAAGGAAGAATGAGAGGTAGAGAGATATACAAAGATAGAAAGATTTGCGTCAGAAAAATAAAGTTCAAAACTTAGTTGCAAAGGTAACGCGTGTGTTCGATCGAGCCCCCCCCCCCCATACGAAGCAACACATTATGAAAGTGGAAGCAGTCCAGAGGTCAATAACAAGAAAGATAGATGGCATTAGAGGCATTGACTAGTGGGGTTGACTAAAAACGCTCTCAACTTCGCCACGAGCGCTATACTATTTGTGTGACGTGGAAAATATTCCATCAATATTGCACAAATGATGTTGGCATTAAATTCAAAATCAATCCAAGACTTAGCCCCGTGTTATCCGCCCACTGCTAAAATCGAACTTAAGACACATAGCAACATAAGGTCACAATTACTTTTCCTCAGCCGGTCCAGCTCTCTTTAATATTATTCCAAAATACATCAAAATGGAAACAGATCCCATAAAATTCAAATGTTAACTGGACCAATTTCTTTAAAAAATTCAGAACCACCTCCGACACCCAGATATGTTTCCAACCACAATAACTCTTTGCTAGAGTGAGCTATGGTGCCCAATATGTGACTAAAAGATTCCACCAGGTGTTGCTATTTAGTTAGACATATACTGGGATTATACTGGTCGAAAGCTATCAAAATTATCAAAGTTAACTTATAAAAGAAACCACAACGAATGTGTGACAATGTATATATATATATATATATATATATATATATATATATGCTCACACACAAGAATTTGCAGACATCTCACATAACTAGATAGATGATTCACTATTATGTACAATATATTGTATTTACATATATATTCACAGTAAGTCGTTCAGACAACTGTAGAATACATAGAAGTGATAGGAAATCTGCAATACATTTATAAAATTGACGCATATCGAATTACTCGTGTTAATAAATCCTTATTCTAGAGTATATTAAATGAGAAAGTACGGCATAAAAACAATTACATGTATTACTAACAACAGTATGATATAGCGACGTAAAATCTATTTGATTAAGAGATCTTAGCCTCACAAACAGTAGACGCACTTCAAGCATCCATATAAATAATGTTTGAGTAGTGAAACGAAAATCAAGTACTGAATTTGGAAATAATGTTCTCAAGTAAATGCATCATTAATAAGTATAATACGCTTGAATTAAAAATACGTCAGTCTGTAACTCGCTCTCACTTCCTCTGTCTGTCTGTCTCTCTCTCTCTCTCTCTCTCTCTCTCTCTCTCTCTCTCTCTCTCTCTCTCTCTCTCTCTCTCTCTCATCTCTCTCTCTCTATATATATATATATTTTTATATATAACGTTGACCACTAACGTGGACAATTAATGTGCTAGAAATAGATCACATCGTGTGTCTATTAAGACCTAAATTGTTCTCAACATGAAATATAGCAGCATACCAAAACGTAAGCGGGCAAGACATTTAAAATCACCTAAAAAAGACACATTATTAAACAGGGACCGGTTTCGGATTTAACGAATCTTACCGATTGTCTATTCCTCTTCAGCCTGATTCGTAATGTAACCGCAATCATCAGAATTGTATACAAAGCTGCCCACCGCCATGAGTGCGCGTGTATATGGTTCTGCTAATTACAGCTTAATGGTAAAATTCAAAAGTCTTCGTTTTATATATATATATATATATATATATATATATATATATATATATATATATATATAGAGAGAGAGAGAGAGAGAGAGAGAGAGAGAGAGAGATAGATAGATATGTATGTATATGACAATTATTTTTGCTGCTCTCTCTCTTACTCTCTCTTCATCTGACTTTATGTATGAGTATTTAGGCATAAGTGTACGTATATGTGTGCGCGTGTGTATATGTACAGACACACACAAATAAACACACACACACACACACACACACACACACAAACATATATATATATATATACAACATAAATGCACATATATACATATATAAAAACGTAAACATATCTTTGACACTCACCATGTCTCTCTGTAATTTTTTTCAGTAATTTCGCAACGGCCATCCTAGAGCACCGTGTAAGTAAGGAGTTAGCCAAAGCAATCGAACCAAGCAAATTTTCTACGTAAGTCGGGTAATTATTCCATCATATTCTTCGTCCAGAAAGGCTACTATGAACAGTAGTGGGCCCCAGGAAGTTCCTTGTGGAACACGGCTCAATATTTGCGCTTGCCTAGATAATTCTCCATTGGCTGCAACTGTCTACCATACAGGAAGTTATGCAGCCACTCTCCTAATTTGCCACCTATGCCAACGTTTCGCAGCTTGTGACATATCATGCCATGATCAACTTTGTCAAAGACCTTGGCGAAATTGATATATATCACATCAACATTTGAATGGTAAAGTAGCTGCTTCTGGACCTAGTCATAATGCTGCAAGAGGTGCGTGAGGCAGCTTCTACATGTACATATATATATGCGTATACACACACACACACACACACACGCACACACACACACACACACGCACGCACACACACACACACACACACACATATATATATATATGCAACGGGTTTCTATGAGTTTCATTCAACGAGATCCGCTCACAAGTCTCCGGTTGGCTTTAGACCTCAGGATATAGTTGCAGACACTCGCCCAAAGTAGCGTGACATTGAACACGGAACCATGTCATTTGGAAACAATCTTCTTTCCAGACACCCACGCCTGCACCTATTTATATTTTAATGTATATGTTATTACCTCTGAATCGATATGCCGCCCAGATTTCATAGTCAATTTCTCTCACTCACACACACACAAACACACACACAAACACACACATACACACAAAAATCAACCTCAAGATATATAGAGCGAGTGAAAGAGAAGAGCCGAAATTATGTTAGAGACATTTAGATATAAGTGCGTTTCTCTGTGTGTGCGTGTGTATGTGAGCGTGGGGTTTTTCTATTAACGTTCATTTACCTGTATATTACATCTATGTATCTCTCCTTCTTTTACATCATCTTGCTAACATTCACCTATAGCTTTTGTGTCATATTGCATTTCTTTGCTTTAAAGAGCTAGAAATTTCCATTCTCTTTCTCTTGCCAACTATCTCCTCCCATGCCTCTTCCCCTCCTCCCCTTTCTCGTCACTAATTCTTAGTGCATTTCCTATCTCCAGTTTTGTCCAGTTCTTTTTCATGTTCTATATTCTTTTACAATCTATTATTTCTATTGTTTAAAAATCCTTTGCTCACTTTCACTCGATTGATATTGAATCTTTTCTTCTTTCAATTCTCGCCTTGCCACAATATACTGTCACCTTCCCTCTCTCATAGATCGTATTCGCTTAACCCACGCATCGACGAGATATTCTTTTTACATATTTTTGGCGTTTTCCAAGTCGCAAAGCCTTCTGCATACTTCAATCCGCTACTTATACCGTATCCCAGATTTATTAACAATGTCATAAGGTCTCTTACCTCTCCCCCTCTCTCAGGATATACATACATACATACATGCATACATATATTATATATATATATATATATATATATATATATATATATATATATATATATATATATATGCATATATATATATATATATATATATATATATATATATATATATGCATATATATATATATATATATATATATATATATATATATATATATATATATATATATATATATATATATATATATATATGTACGTAGATAGATAGATATTATATATACATATATATACATATACATGTATACATCAAAAATATATATGCATAGTTATGTACATATATACACATACACACCTATATACTGACAGACATTCATACACCCAAGTATACATGCTTAAACATGCATACAGTCATATATAGATAAGGATATATATATATATATATATATATATATATATATATACAGAGATAGATCCATACATATATAGATGCATACAGACGCGCGGGCGCACATTTCGCAAAGATTGTTTGAAATTGATCATTTCGGTCAAATGGCGTTTTATATTCTTTGTTGGTTCCGTTTTCAATATTTCATTTGAAACTCCGTTCAATTTCCTTTCATCGATTTTATAGAACTTTCTTCTATAACGTGGTAGCTGAATTACTTTGCGGGCTCCACTAAATGTACGAGATTCAAGACTTCTATATATTTAAAGTTATCGTTTTCAAAAGCTAAATAATAATGTTTGGTATCCAGAGTTTGTGTTTTTTCATCAATTACCAAGTTGAAATGGATCTTCAGATTATAGATATTAATCTCTTTCAAGAAGGTGTAAATTTCCTTTCATGTTTCTTATAATTCTCGTTCGTTATAAAATGCAAAACAAATCAGTTTACGATTTGATTTTTACTCTATTCTTTGCTGACTAAAGATATATTATTTCCTAAACTTGATATTCATCCGAGAATGCTACAAGATTGTTTTCAAATTATTGTAGATAATATTCAGAACATTTCTGAGATAGAGATTTGAAATAGATAATGCATTATTCTAAATTACTTGGAAGATACTCACTTAAATATAGAAGCTGTTATAACCTTTCACGTAAAAGTGCAAATGGTAAAGACCATCCTCGCTTTCAGTCATAAACGATTATGCGATTGCACCTCGAAATCCAGGTAAACTTATTCATGGGAGACCAGCAGTCCTCCATGCAACCCAGTCTCCTCTCTCCACGATAGTGATGTTTTCAAAGGGAAAAATAAAGGCCAATACAGCTTGGTACCAGCGACGTTGCAACTCATTTCTACAGCTGAGTGGGCTGGATCAAAGTGAAATAAGGTGTCTTGCTCAGGAACACAACACATCGCACTCATTAACTCATGATTATAAACCTGACACTCTAACTGCTGAGCCATGTACCTCCACTTTCTCTAACGTAAGTGTTAGTTTTGTCACGTAAGGTTATTCGGTGATAATTTCGGTAAGACGCTAACGAATACAATTTTTTTAAAAATCTATTTTCATTTGTTTTACATAATTATTTCTGTGCAAGTTATTAAGACGCTAAATTTCACGTAATACAACTTATTGAAGTATACATTCTCCAACATTTTCGGAATGGTACGTCAAATTGGTGTATTTGTAAAAATATGCAAAAGGTAATATCTAACAGGCATCTCTCTTACTCTTTTACTCTTTTACTTGTTTCAGTCATTTGACTGCGGCCATGCTGGAGCACCGCCTTTAGTCGAATCAAATCGACCCCAGGACTTATTCTTTGTAAGCCTAGTACTTATTCTATCGGGTCACTTTTTGCCGAACCGCTAAGTTACAGGGACGTGAACACACCAGCATCGGTTGTCAAGCGATGCTGGGGGGGGGGGGGGACAAACACAGACACACAAACACATACATATATATACATATATACGACGGACTTCTTCCAGTTTCCGTCTACCAAATCCACTCACAAGGCTTTGGTCGGCCCGAGTAGAAGACACTTGCCCAAGGTGCAACGCAGTGGGGCTGAACCCGGATCCATGTGGTTGGTAAGCAAGCTACTTACCACACAGCCACTCCTGCGCCTGCACAGATCTTGAATATTTATTTTAATATCCAGGTGTTATATGGTTGTAGTCCGGAAATTTCTTTCAGGTATCACTTTGGGTTCTGATTTTGAACGAAGACAACGTCGTCTTTGTTTGGCATCACTCCAGAGTTAATAAGAAGAGCTGGCAGTCATTTATTTGACGCATTTCTATCGGTCAAATCCCCACAAATGTTCAGGCTTTTGGCTTACGTTAATGGAAATATCATCACCATCGTCATCATCACCACCACCACTACATTAGTTGCATCAACTAATAATAAATGTTATCATCAAATGTATTTAAATTCTGCAATCGATTTAATGCTAGTTTAATGCATCCAAATGCTCGTCGACACTCACACAATGTGGATGTCTACATATGTATATTCATTCTTACACTAGGCATATGAATGAATGTACGAATGAGTGCTTGCATTTCTGGGTATATCTATATATATGAATTCACATATGTATTCAGGCATGTGTTTGTGTGTGTGTGTGTGTGTGTGTGTGTGTATGTGTGTGTGTGTGTGTGTGTGTGTGTGTGTGTGTGCGCGTATTGTGATATGTCTCAGTGGTGATATTGTCCGAACCCTCGTTGCCACAATTATGTCCCGTGACGACGACGTACTTCGTCGTCCCTACAGGACTGGTCCGAACGGCGTACATTCACAGACTGTTTCTTTTATTTATTTTATTTGGCCACATGGGCTCAACGAAGAGGTGACAGACAAGGACGACAATGCATAAAAAAACATCAACAGGTGCTGGGGCTATGTCGGATGGTTTACAATTGTATGGATTTTAGAAATTTAAACATCATGTCCAGTCGAAGCCAGACATGATACCTTTTATTTTCCGCTGGCTCCACCTACCAATAGGTGACAGAAAAATCTGCCATGCTTTTATAAAACTCATAGGGCAGACCATCAAGTCCCGGTGATTTGTCCCCAGGGCACTCGGAGAGTACCTCAACAACCTCTGCAGCCGTGACGAGTGCATCACACTTTCAGACTCTCGTGCCGAGAGACTCGGCCCACCAACCAGGAAGTCCCGTACGGCCTTACGATCGTCCAGCGCACCGCCCCACCCGAACAACACGGCAGAGTACTTGTAAAAAAACCCTCATATATCTCATCCTGTCCTTCGATCAAACGCCTATCTTCCTCAACCAAAGCCCTAATCGTAGCATCATCGCCACGCTGGGTTTATACCGATTGTGCCCACCCGGCAACATTAATTCCTTCGCGACCCAATGCATGAACTTCAGCTGGAATTCTGCAGACCTCATGTTTGGCTCTGAAGTAAGGGTCTTAGGCCATTCTCTCTGCCAAAATTTGGGAAGGCCTTAACAAAGTTCCTTTCTACCCTGGCCCAAAGTAAAATTAGCTGCTGGCTAAATCTAATAGACTCACATCGGATGGCTCTTTTAAGGGCAAATTTCTACCCGTTATTTAAAACGGTTAATTCCCTCATCACTAACTGCTTAATGCGGCTACAGTATGCCTCGCAAGCCAACCTAGACTTGTTTAGCTTCCAGTAGCGGATCCTCGTCTATATGTTCATCTATTTGCACCCTACAGGTCACTAATTTGTGATCTGTGTCGGAGACCTGAACAGATTATTGGCAACTAAAACTAGCCTTATCCTATGTATATAAGACTTGAGCGTCCCGTGTCACTCATCCAGGTCCACACTGGGACGCTCGTGTGATCAAGTCCTTAACGATCTGCCAGCTGAAAGTGCTTAAGCGGATCGGCGAGGCGTGAGTTAACACTCCTACCAGTCAAGCCACAGTTATCCCGACGGGCATCCAGTACAGTGTGATGCACGCTGTGCATCTCCTAACGCAACGAATGTCTTGGACGTCAGGAGAAAATCCTCGAGGCACCGATAGAAATCAGTCTGTTTACTTTTTACACCAGGTGCATAAAATCCAACCAACCTGAAATTTTTATTGCTGCATGTCAAGTCAAGGACAATCAGCCCCACTTTAGTCTCTATAAAGATTGTACTTTTTGGAGCAGAACTATTACGTCTCCTCGACATCCGGTCTGGCAAGGGGACATGATTTTCTCATAGCCATTCAAGAGAATCGAGAAGGCTTGTAACCTTCCAGCTTGACCTCTGTAGCCACCATCAGTTCTATATCTTGTGACCTGAGGTCATGGGGGAGAGATTTGGCTGTCGCTCTTTTTTGATTTTAACATGCCGAAGTTTGACTGTAGTTCTGCACATGTTATTTCTATTATTTCTATTTTGATTTTCTTAGGTGCCGCGAATCCTTTTGTTATATTTGATACTTCCATCTCTTCGTGTGGTGCATCTTCGCGCTCAAAGAGCGGCATTTATTTCTTAACAATTTCTACCGACATAACAGAAAACAATTTTCTCTTTCAGAGAGAAAAGTACAAATTTTTTTTTTTTTTTTTAGTAGGTAATACTCCAAAATAGTTTCAAATCCTCTCCCGTTGGGGGAGGAACACAGTTTTAGATTAAAACAGTTCACAAATGTGCAATTCAGTGACAAAAAAAATGGAAAATAAAGTTTTCCTCGTCAGAGAGACACAAGAGTAAACATTACAAATCCTTCCCCCGTCGGGGCGGGAATACAGTTTAATGAAAACAGTTCACAAACGTGTAATTCTGAAGATAAATTTTCTCTCGTAAGAGAATCAAAATAGACAGTTCATATCCTTTCCCCGTCTGGGGAAGGAACACAGTTCAATAAAAATTGTCCAAAACAGACTGTAGTAAATATTACAATCTCCCCACGCCCCTTAGGAAGGAAGGAACAGAACTTCAAACACAATACCTGCCAAGCAGGCTACAATTTAACAAGCTAATCAATTCAAACAACGACAATACCACTGAAAAGTAAAACCACCAAAGACAGCATCTCGTTCAAATGAACTTGCCGCTCGTACGACACTACTTTCTTTATTTTGGCACTACGGAGACAGCACAGGGACAGACAAAGTAATACATTGGGGTACACGAAAATACATATCGGATGAATTAGGAGTATAATTAAAATGAGAACGAAATGGCTTTCCTACCCACCAAAGTATGTAATTCTATTTTACTGTTTTTTAAATTACAGTTTTACTTTACAGTCTTGTATCTTTTCCTTAACACACAATCACAATAAATGCTGCATTATATCGTCAAAAACTACAACAGCCGACAACTGGTCGTATCTATACTGAAATGGTGTTATTTCAACTCTTTTCCCAAAATATTTCTACTAACCACTCCTGCAACAGTACACCCTTCTTCCGATAATATTTTTCATTTTTGTTACTCTATTTTCAGTTTCGACGCTTTCTTCATATACTATGAGGCTTCTTAAGTTTCTCCCTATAGATATCGTTCTCTGATATCCTTTACCACTCTCTTTGTCCGTCATAAATGCCCCTTCCTCTAATTTGCTGTCTTTTTAGTCTCCTTCCTTCTTTCGTACCCCTTCCTTGCTAGTTGAAGGCGACGTTTCGTGCGTTCGCATTTCACTACATTTTTCATTTGGTTTTCCATTTTTTCTCTTTTCTTTCTTATTTTCCTCTTCGTTTGTCTTTCTTTTTTTCTCCTTGGAGCTTTTTGGTGGTGATTCTAAATTCATTTTTTGTTTTCACCACCGTAAATGACTCCTCCATTTTCTCTTCATCTATGGCTGTTACACTCTTCTTCTTGAATTACTTTTTCTGTTATTTCCTCCTCGTATTACTTGGGGACACTTGGCTTTCATGTGTCCCCTTACTCCACACAACAAACATATTGGAGGTCTACCCTCCACAACAATCCTCAATATAGTCTTATCCGGCAAAACCAGCTCTTCCACAATCTTATGGAGGTCTGGCAGACGTATATGCATTGTCATCTCTAGCCCATTTCCCCAGCAGTTTACCTCCGTAGTTTTAAATCTTTTCAAAATTTCTGCATCTTCCTCTATATCGTAGAGGATGGCTGCCACCAGCCATGCCTTGACAATTTCAGGGAGCACTTTACCTATCCTTACTCTGGGTGCATGTTTATCACAGTAAGTATGAAATAGTGCCCACTCAATTGAATCTCAAGGCCACAGTGGAGTACTTCTTTGCTTCATTTTCGTTTACAAGGCGCCTCTCCACCGTGCGGAATTTCCGTCCTCTAGTGTAGAACGTGGGACAGTCCTTCACCTCTCTCAAACACTCCTCTACAGCTTCCGTCGCTGCTATTTCTACTTTCTTCGTTGCTTTTTTTAACGTTTTGTAGATAATAGTCTCGGGATTCTCAATAACGTCTCTGGGAGGCGTCATCCTAAGACAGTCTCCCTGTTTTTTCAACAGGTCGTTATACTTCTTGAATTTCTTGTCTTTAAATTCTATTTCACGAACTTGCAGTAACTCTACTGACACGCTTTTGCCAGTCACTGCAGAATAACTGCCCACTTGCGCTGGTCTATTATTCATTACTTCACCCATAAATGGGGAAGAGAAATAAAGTCAGAATATATGTGAACTAACGTGGCGAGCTGGCAGAAACGAAGGCACGCCGGGGAAAACGATAGCATGCCGTTACGTTCTGAGTTCACATTCCGCCGAGGTCGACTTTGCCTTTCATCCTTCCGGGGTCGATTAGTTAAGTACCAGTTACGCACTTGGGCTGATGTAATGATTAATCTCTTTGCCTGTCATTGTTTGTCCCCTCTGCGTTTAGCCCCTTGTGGGCAATAAAGAAATAACAAACGTTAACACGCCCGGCGAAACGTTTAGCGGTATTTCGTCTGTCTTTACGTTATGAGTTCAAATTCCGCCGTGATCGACTGAGCCTGTCATCCTTTCGAGGTCGATAAATCAAATACCAGTTACGTACTGTGTCGTTCTAATTGGCTGGCCCCTCCCCACAAAATTTCGGGCATTGTGCCGAGAAAAGAAAAGAATATATTTGAACTCAGGCGGCGAGCTGGCAGAATCGTTAGGATGCCGGGCGAAATGCTTAGTGATATTTTGTCTGTCTTTACTTTCTCAGTTCAAATTCCGCCGTAGTCGACATTGCCTGTCATCCTTTCGGGGTCGATAAATTAAGTACCAGTTACGTACTGTGTCGATCTGATTGACTGACCCCGTCCCCTAAAATTTCGAGCCACGTACCTAGAGTACAAATGAATATATTTGAACCAAGGCGTCGAGCTGGCAGAATCGTTTGCACGCCGGGCGAAATGCTTAGCGGTATTTTGTCTGTCTTTACGTTCTGCGTTCAAATTCCGCCGTGGTCGATTTTGCCTGTCATCCTTGGGTCAATCTAATCGACTGACCTCCTCCCTTAAAATTTCGGTCCTTGTACCTAGAGTAGAAGAGAATATATTTGAATTGAGGTGTCGAGCTGGCAGAATCATTTGCACGCCAGTGGGAAATGCTTAGCTGTACTTCATGTGTCTACTTTACTTTTCAACCTTTGGGATCGATAAATTAAGCACAAGTAGCGCACTGGGGTATATCTAATCGACTAGCCACCTCCCCTAAAATTTCGGGCCTTGTGCCTAGAGTAGAAACGAATATATGTGAACACCTATGATGTTCCCAGAGACGAGTATTCCATTTTAAATATTTAGTTGACTATATTCTATCAATACCGGTGAAAATATTTCCCTATATTTAGTGCCGGAGACAAAACCTTAGCATGTGTTGCAAGACACGTGATGCATAAACTTAGAAAACCATCATTTTATTGTCACTTGTATCACAAGGCATCACGTTTTAATTACCACAGTTTACTAACTAAGAATTATTGTCTGCTCACTCCTGCTTACGTAAGCTTAATATCTCAGTTTATCTTGAAGCAAATTATTATAATATATTACAATTCAACTTATTGTAATACAAAATTATTCTAAATTACACTTATATTATATAGCTTCACTCACCAAATAAATTGCCAATGGTGTATTCTTTTCTGGTGAATTTATTGCAATGTATATATGGTATTGAAATAGAATATATACATATAAACATATCACCCGTTCCCTAGACGAAGGGAATATTAAAACATTTTACAAATCTGCCACTAAATATTTCTTTTACATATTGATGATTTTGCGAAGTAATTTTTCGTGAAATAGTGAATTATTTGCAAATTTGAGTACATTTTAATGTAGACAATTATTGTCTAATATCTCTTGATATATTGAAACATGGAGACGACTCGATTTTTTAAATGTATGCTTTTAATTTGTAAGCTTGTTTATTGAATAGATTGTAATAAAGAACGAGAATGCATTATGATCGCCAAATATGGGGCAGAGAGCTGGCAGAATCGTTAGCGCGCAGGACAAAATGCTAAGGACTAATACGTGCGTCACTACGTTCTGAGTTCAAATTCCGCCGTGCCGACTTCGCCTTTCATATTTTGAGGTTCGATAAAATATGTATCAGTTGAACACTGGGGTCGATGTAATCGACTCAACCCTTACTCCAAAACTGCTTCCATTGCGGCAAAATCAGTAACCATTATTAACGTTAAATATGTTTATCTATATATTGACAGAAAAGTGCATATTTACAGCTGTCTACAGCTATTTCTGGTAATTTGTGTGATCCATTATTTTCCTAATCGTCGTTCAATTTTGAGGCATGTGATACGACTAATTTTGTGTTTACCAATTCTAATAATAATCTCCTAATATAATATTGAGTGTAGTGTACGTCGTTGACGGAACACTATTCAATTTTTTTTCTCCGTGTTTTTTCTCCTTGTCTCCGTATTCTTTCTGTTGAAGAGCGTAGCTCGAAACGTTAAAGAGTTTCCGTATTCCCGAGCGTCATACTAATACATCCTTTTGTTGTTTACACCACCTGTCCTCGTCTATCGTTGTTTTTTTCGTACTTTCTCCCATATATATATATATATATATATATATATATATATATATATATATATATATATATATATATATATATATATATATATATATATATATATATATATATATATATTTATATATATACATATATATATATATATATTTATATATATATATATATATATTTATATATATATATATATATATATATATATATATATATATATATATATATATATATATATATATATATATATATATATATATATATATATATATATATATTTATATATATATATATATAAAGTGTAGTATATTGCCACTTAAGTGTGGCTGACCCCTAGGGGTGGATGTTACTGTTGCTTTTAGCCCCAGGAGGACATCTCCTCCAGCTGGCTTATCGACACACGACTGTGTCCTGTTTGCCAAGGGAGTTATCCCTCTCACCTCGGCCAGCAGCACGAACGTATCCGGATTTCAGGGTTATTTCCCTTCGTCGGCGTTCGACAGCTGATGACCTTGGTGAGAGAGACAAATCTGGCAAACCTTATATCTTCTTTTCCAGTGACATTCTTCACTGATATTGAAAAGGTGAAAACAAGCAATGAGAGGGATAACTCCCTTGGCAAACAGGACACAGTCGTGTGTCGATAAGCCAGCTGGAGGAGACGTCCTCCTGGGGCTAAAAGCAACAGTAACATCCACCCCTAGGGGTCAGCCACACTTAAGTGGCAATATACTACACTTTATCGTGCAGTTACTGTTAATACTTCATATAGAGAATTAACATTGCTTGTTTTCACCTTTTCAATATCAGTGAAGAATGTCACTGGAAAAGAAGATATAAGGTTTGCCAGATTTGTCTCTCTCACCAAGGTCATCAGCTGTCGAACGCCGACGAAGGGAAACAACCCTGAAATCCGGATACGTTCGTGCTGCTGGCCGAGGTGAGAGGGATAACTCCCTTGGCAAACAGGACACAGTCGTGTGTCGATAAGCCAGCTGGAGGAGATGTCCTCCTGGGGCTAAAAGCAACAGTAACATCCACCCCTAGGGGTCAGCCACACTTAAGTGGCAATATACTACACTTTATCGTGCAGTTACTGTTAATACTTCATATAGAGAATTA
>NC_142933.1:16467329-16472329 GCF_046866305.1 Octopus bimaculoides
TATATATATATATATATATATATAATATATATATATATATATATATATATATATATATATATATATATATAATATATATATATATATATATATATATATATATATATATATCTACATGTATATATATACTATATAAATATATATATATATACGTATATATATATATACACACATATATATATATTTATATATATGTATATATACACACACATGCAGTAACACTATGCATAAAGATTGTTATATGCCAGCTTCCATAATAAAAATATCTTGACCTTAAACTGAAAGTTTACTGTGTAAGTTTTAGTAGAGTACATGTTCATTAAACTTTTATAAGAGGAAGGATAGGAGAGAAGAAGAGAGCACGTGTGTGTGACAGAGTGGGAGAGACAGACAGACATACAGACAACATATATACAGAGAGAAAAAAAGAGAAATAGGCAAATATAATATTATATGCATGCAAATTTACATTCATATACATGTCTGTGAGTATGAGTAAATGTTACCTTAAAGTTGTCATTATAAATCCGATAGAGGTACACATTCAAAATCGCGATAGAGGAAGACACGGATCTATTTCAAAACGAGGGCACCAGTTTTCATTTATGTTTTATGTAGTGTTTTTGGTACCGAAAGACTTTCAAACTTCGTATACTTATCTATTTTGTGTTATAGAACAGAACAAAATTGTTGTATTCGAATTATTTCATGTAAAAAATTGTCTTATTTCGATAACTTCTACTAATCACTGACGTCTATTCAGATGAAAACAGTTAGCGCTGTAACGGTGTATATCGTATTAATCCCCTAACCCTAACCCTAACCCTAACCCTAAAACTAACCCTAACTCTAGAATCCGAACTCTAAAATTCTTACACACATAGATACGCACAGCGTAATTTATTATATAAACAATATATGCGTATAAATTACGATTAAACCGGATGAAATATGTCACAGGGAATAACATTTTTATGACCGTCCAGCAGTAACTCTATTCAGCTGAATAGGCGTCAGTGATTGGTTGAAATTACAGAAATACGACAACTTTAACATGGAATAACTTGCGACGTACGTTTTTTTGTTAAGAAGACTAAGAGTAAAATATGCTTTATATGACACATTCTACCAGTGTCCCAAGTTTCAAAGTGTTTCGTTAGTGGTTCGTTAAGAAAATACTGGTGCCCCCGTTTTGAAATAGATCCGAAGACACTATACCAATGCAGAGTAAAGTGCATTAAGAAATCCATTTCAAAATTTATTCATCACTTTTAATAAGTACGTAGACTACATCAATAAGCCATCAGGTGACACTTAACAATCTCTGTCTGTTGTGTGCGTGTGTCTGTGCGCATGTGTATATGTATGTATGTGTAGGAGTGAGAATGTACATGCATATATGTTTCTATATCTGTGTATATGTATATGAAAATGTGACGAAATAGAAATATTATATATATACGTAACAATCGGCGTATAAAAATGTAATTAGAATTATTATTCAACGAAACGCCAGCGAATCAGTTGTGTTCTGAATATCTATTGAAAATTATTTTCTTTCAATTCTTACAAATGTCTCATTTCCTTTACTTATTTTGAAACTTTCATTTCGTCCAATGAGACACGTGCATGTCCAGACCATCTTCTTCAACGATTTGTATTAAGACATAATTGCATTCTTATGATTGTGTTTATATTAAGATAGACAGAGGAATGTAGGATATTATCACTGAATGAGAGTTACCATAGAGATACTTTCAGTAACTACATCGTAGTTGTTGTGCCAAATATGTCAATGGCATGTATGCATATCCACATATGTGTGTGTAGATGTGTGAATGTATATGTATAACCGTACATATATATATATATATATATATATATATATATATATATATTATATAAATACACACACACACACACACACACACACACACACACACACACACATATATATATATATATTTATTTATTTATGCATATATGCATATATAAATATGGCCATGTATGCAAATATAAATATACGTGTATAGATAAATACGTGTATGCGTACCTACATACGTAAATACATAGAAGTTTTTTTTTCCAAAAGTGCACTTACAAATATAAAATATTTGTTAGTTTATCTGATACATTTTTGGCTGCGACGAATTTCCAAATTAGTTAACAATCTGGTATTGTTTCCACGCTTAATGTTATCCTGAAAACATAGGCGGGACTCATTTATCCATACTTCAATTAAACATTTAACACTCGCATCGCCTTCTTTATATAGAAGCAGATCGAGTTTTTCACTTGACTGTACTTTCTCATTGTTATGTTTAGGAACTAGAGATACGATGGTCTCACAAAAAAAGAAAAAACGGAGCAATCAAGACAAACCCGTTCCTCATCTACTTACCACACTATAAATATAATACAATGTAGTAGCTGACCTGACCTACTGCTTTAACAATGAGTGATACGTCATCATTTTATGCGAAAACACCAGTCTCGCGGTCAGATGGAGTCATTTCCAAGCTATAGATGTGTTTCATACACACAATCGCCTATAAGAAGAATTTCTCTGTAGCAAAACTCGGCAGGAAAGTTCCTTCCAATTTTGAGTGTACAGGAGTGTTTTAAATATAATTGTACACACAGAAATGTATCAAAACTCCATTTCGTGCGCCTCTGTTTAATTAATTCCAGATTCACAAAGCTCTTCACACATGAGCATATGAACTATTTGCTATGTAAATTTAAGAACGAATCTTTAGAATTCTGCCACCGACGGATTCACATTTTGTAACTGATGAATCTTCTCGTCGCAGAAACTTATGCCTTCGGCGGGTCAGTGATCTACTTCACAGCCCACAGGTATTTTTTCCGCACTGATTGTTTATATGAATTAGATTTCTCACGAGGCAATTTCTCCAGATTCCTAGGTCTGGGTGCACTTGTAAGTTTTAAATGAAATTGCAACCGGCTATGTAAGAAAAATTAAATCTCCTAACAATTTCAACAACGTCTCTCTTTCTGTCTCTCTCTCTCTCTCTCTCTCTCTCTCTCTCTCTCTTTCTCTCTCTCTCTCTCTCTCTCTCTCTCTCTCTCTCTCTCTCTCTCTCTCTCTCTCATATATAGTAATTCAAAGCCATTTTCCTCATAGATTTCCTTTTTGTTCTCTTTTTAATGAACAATCCAATTTTATATCTGTTTGCATCACGCGAATAATCATAAAACGTCAATCGGTAAAATTTTTAGTGGTTGTTGAGATACCATTTCCATGAATCACAATCACAGAGAAGCCATGGAACACCAACAATGAACTCAGTAAAATAATGTTACTAGTTTTCTTTCGAATAACATTGTATATATTTATTAAATTTTTATTTCATTATTACATGTAGAGCTGGAGCATTTCTATGTAAATTATTTCATGGCCTGTAACCTTATTACGAGAAAGTGTAACTTAAGTTAATTCCACAAGAATTTACTCAGGAAGATGAATATCACTTCCTCAGATGCTTGAAGATTATCGGATTTAGAAAACTTAATTTTAATGATTTGACGCTGGTTGCTATGAAGAACATAGAATTCATTTTATGTCGATTTGGGATGTATTTAGTGTGTACCTGTTTTAATGAATTTCTTTTTTTTAAAGTCTTCTTCCTACTCCCAATTTTTACCCCGAAAAAGCAGTGAGAAATATGTCTTATTTGAAACCGGAACCATTACAATCCAAATCAATACGTTTATCTTAACTACTTGTTTAAACGGGTGCAATGGACAGCGTGCATCGGTTTATACTACACTAAATAAATCTGACATATGTAGCCACAGCCATTTAAACTAAAACAGAAACTATTTGTCAAAATCTGCATCATGGTGCTTAAATACCATTAAATGTTTCTTAACAATGAGGGAGTATTTTATTTTACCCCCTGTGTTACATGTTCTCGCTAAACTAGGTTATACTTTGGTCATTATATAGCCATTAACACACGTAACAGCATATAAACGTTTGAACAAATTCACCTTACTCAAAGAACTACAGACCTATTAACTCCCTCCTTTCATAGTGTAACATATAGAAATAGTTATATAAATATTGTCGCCTGACGTGCACCAATTGAATTCCATTATTTAAATTCATATTATTCTTCCCAAATTATACTCGCAGGTAGTAATTTAAATATATAAAATCCAATTTTACTAACAGTGCACATTTCATAGGATACTTTTCATAGGTAACTCTAATTTATTGGATGTATATCAAATTCGTGGCTTCACACACATATGTTCAGCCTAATATATTCGACAACTACATTCCGAATTCTTCTCAAACAAATTATCTTCAATCATTGTTGTGCAGTGTTTTTAACATATACGTTTTTAGTGCAATATATATAACAAATGAAAATTGTTTCACTTTTCTTATTTAGCATTAATATACTCAGGAAGGCAAAGAAGAATGTTATGATATAAATTGAAGGCATGCACAAACTCTTAAATGCATTATTTGTTTCAATCCTATTTTGTGTAGCCATCATTAATTTTAGATTTATCCCTGTTGTATATATGCATTCAAACAAATGCGAAATGCGCTTAAGCATAACAAAATATATTTGCATTAAATCCACAACATATATGGAATCAGATTTCTGCTAGTCACAAACACAATTATGAAAACTGAATGTCACGCTCCGTTAAAAGTCTGTATTTCAAAGCAGAATTGAAAAATTCCGAACTGGTTTGCTTTCAATCGAATGTCACAGATAGTAACGCAAATTATGTATGAGACGGAGATCCGACATTTCAGCAACTTCCAATATGTTGGAGGACTGCTAAATATTTGTTTTGTATGAGAATACTTACATCACAAAAGACTTGTGTATCTAACTGTAAACTGTCACACAATGCAGAAAGAAATTAAAGAGTTTAGTTGAAAGATAATATTAGATTAGTTGATAATTAGTCGGTTGTAAGAAACAGATGTAGATGTTGTTACAGCTTAGAGA
>NC_142933.1:16477329-16502329 GCF_046866305.1 Octopus bimaculoides
ACAGATACGGAAAATTTACCGTTTGATTAAACTACATAGCAGTGCTAAATGAATACTGCTATGACAAATAGACAAAAGAGTTTTATGAGAATATTACACAGGTCATTATAGCAAATACTTAAATTATTTGCTAAGGAACGATGATAGATGTATTGTGTACGTTTAGAAGGAGTTCAGTAAATGTTTCATGGTCCTGTATTGTTGATATTCAGATATATCAAACATTTATGTAAGTTATAATGTAGTCACATTGAGAAAAAAGTCAATAATTGTAAATAACAGATTGACGAATGCATAGATCATCAAGTGTAAATGCCAATAGCCTTTAAAATATTTATTTCCTCTTATCATTGGTTTGATGTGAATAATTACGATTACCATTATATTTTATAAAGCAAACGCACACACATTTATTAGAGTGTTCATAAAGAAACAGCAAAAATACTTATTTCTTTCTTCAACGTTTTCCTATTTTACCTATCCTCTGAGAAATCACAATGATATATTGTGAATTTTTCAGAAGAACAAATTAAATTATAATTGGAATTTAATGAATGGGTCTCTAGAATCGGCAAATTGATTAAAGAATGAGAATGCACTTAGTAATTAAACAAAGACGAAAACATCAAAATAAACCTAATGTTCCTTGATATGGAATTCAAAATCAAAACTCGTGCTCTAAACAATATCATTTGCTATAGATATTCAACAAAGTCATTAATTATTTCGTTTCAGGTTAGGAAAAATTAGAAAATATACAAATAAAGTTAATATGAAGGAAAAACGCATAATGCACCAAGAAATGTTAAATAAATTGAAACCTAAGTAATCGAATATTTGTCATACTTCATAAACAATAGCGAGTTTTTTTTGTTTTTTTTTCAGTAATAAATCAAATATAATTTAACAGGGCAAATTATTTTGACCCGTGAAGTTTAATAATATATGTAATACTTAAATGATAAATGTTATGGGTCGGTTGTCAGAAACATATGAACAAATCTTCATTAGTACGTTTCGGTTTATTTTTTTCTTTGATGCTTATTTTTACATGTATTTCCGTGACAGAGAACAATAACTACAACATTTCTATAGGGATTTCTACAAGGTTGTCGAGAATGCGTTTTATTTGAAGGTTTGCTTTCTTTCACTCTACGGACAAGACTGGATCAACGCGAAATATATTGTTTTGCATTGGTGAAGGGTTCAAGTAACTCTGGAATACGCATACATAGACTGTCAAATATCCGAAATATCCTGGGACAGTACCTATCCAATATACTGCTGGTGTACCCAATTCTTCATAGCCAAGTGCAAGTTATTGCATAGCAATCCCGCAATTGAGTTTTCTACATGGGTGAGGGTGAGATATATGTATGTATATATATATATATATATATATATATATATATATATATAATATTCATTATTATTTAATTTAACACGGCGCATCGATTTCCAAGTATATATATATATATATATATATATATATATATATATATATATATAATATATATATATATACGGTACATTGGCGCGAATATTCCGAGTCCACTGTGCATATGCAGTGTATTCGCATATTCAATACAACACACTACCACAGGTCATTGTCGTAAAACTAAATTTTTACCACCGAGTATCTCGAAATGATGACTACTTTCATATATTATGCAATCTCACATAATTTTGAATTGCTTACATATATATATTTGGGTATGTGTGTTTTTGTGTGTATATGTGTGGTTGTTTGTGTGTACGAGAGTGTATTGATAATGAGTGTAAATATCTGTTTGAGTGTTACCTTGTGTGTTAATGCGTGTGTGTGTACATATGTATACTGATGTATAATTATAGAGCCGTGTGTAATTACAACTACAGCTTATGCTAATTTTGAAAAAGAGTATAAATTTCTGAATTCGGCATAAATGCGTGTGAAGTGCTAGTGAAGGGTATGTGTGTTTATTTATATCGCTATGTATGAGTATATACATATATATGTACACACACACGCTCACGGTTAGTCACAAACACGCACGCAAACTCCTACAGGCGTATATTCGTTTTATATTCTTATATACTTGCATGTGCGTGCATTCATATGTATGCACTTATGTCAATGTGTTTATTTGTTTAGATTACATGTAGATAAATTTGCCTTGCAATTATATAGAAAATTTGCATTTCTGTAATGCAATGATGGAACAACAAACAAATAAAAAAAATCACGAATCATCTGTTTTAGACATATAATATATCGATGCCTAACGATGCTCAGAAGAAATATTACTCTGAAAATTATGTTTACAACTTCATTGACGTTCATCTTGCATATATGCATTTAACCTATTTATAAAATCCTCTGCTACTCTTAAGTATACTACATTGTTTCTGCTGTGTCGACGCCCCCATGCGAAGAAGTAGGATCTCCTAAGACATATAAATAGAGGTAGTCTGGCCGTGGTAGGAGTGTTGAGTAGCGGTTGAATAGAGACCATCCGAAGGTACAAGATAGCAGTAGCGTTGAGACATAACAGTTTCACTTATGACGTCATATCACAGTCCTTGTATATAGGTGCGAGGGTGTTTGTGTTTGGCACGTATCAATGTGCATGAATTTGTGTATAAATTTTCTTAGTAATTATATATATGTAAACATATCTTTCAGGACAAATTGAATTGTCATTCTTCAGTGCTAGTAAGGCTTATTTTCCCTCTCCATAAAAGGTTTGCTTGCATTGATGATGTATACACACACACGCATACACACACACGCACAAACACACACACATACATACACACACATATATACACATCGAGAATGTAAGTGGACGCGCAAGGCTTAGTGGTTAGCGTGTTGCACTCTCGATCGCGAGATCGTGGGTTCGATTCCCAGACCGCGCGTTGCGTTGTGATCTTGGACACAGCACTTCATTTCACGTTGCTCTGCGATCATTTCTACATCTGACGTGTGGCACCCAGTTGCACCTGTATAGGTGATATCGATATGATGGAGGGAGTGAGCTTATGTCAACACAAACGTATCATCACTATAAACAAATCACCTGTGAGGCTGTTCGGTAAAAAATTGTCGAACCCTCATGCGTCGTCCAATGACAGGAGAGTCGATTATACATCGTTATGCGAACAAAACCTTCGTGAAGAGAAAAGGAAGCCTTACTAACACTGAAGAATGACAATTTAATCATCCTAAAAGAAGTCGATAAGAGAGACGCGATAGTAACCATGGACAAATTCTAACAGACCAAATCTACTACAAGGATGTACGAAGACGACCAGAAAAATTAATTTTGAATAAAATCAAAATACTAATTAATGAATACAAATATTCCTTCACAGACAAAGTGAAAAATGATTTATGCATTTCTATAATCAAGGAGCTTGTGAGGCATTTTTCCCTTTACGGAAAACGGAAAGCATCTAGTGTCAAAAATGAATTTTCTTATCTTCCATTTTAAAGGGTTACAGAATTTTAAGCAGGTTGTAGGAACATAAACCTTCTTCCAAGAAAAACATAGCTTAAACTCTGTTCTAAATGGAGGTGTAGCCAAATCCTATCTTATGGATTCAACCATGTTCTAAAATATGTCGAAATCTGAGCTACTATAAATCGGCACGAACTTTCCGGTCAATATAATGTGCATGCATATGTATATCTCAATATACTGTTTTTATGTCTCAATATACATTTTATTTATTACAGCCTTTAGACTCGGCCAAGTTGAGGGACCGCCTTGAACTTCGTTAGTCGACCGAATTGATTACAAGACTTATTTAGTAGGCTAGATGCTCATTCCATTAATTGACCTTTGCCGAAATACTAACAGAGACGTAGACAAACTATCCACTTTTATAAGAGGTGGTGACGCAAAAGTAAAGGTATAAAGTCGCGAACACATAAAGACACAGACTCACACAGTGATATATATGTATATATATATATATATATATATATATATATATATATATATATATATATATATATATATATATATATATATATATATATATATATACATATATATGTGTGTGTGTGTGTGTGTGTGTGTGTGTGTGTGTGTGTGTGCGTGTATGTATGTGTGTATGTATGTATTTACACAACCGGTTCTTACAGTTTCCATCTACTAAATCCACATAGAAGTCTTTCAGCGGGTCATAGCTGTAGTAGAATACATACACTGAAGCTGTGATGCAGTGGTACTGAATCAGGAACGACGTCGCATTTTGATACATATAACCTTATATGCAATTTTATTTGAGTGCAGGTTTTGATTAGGTCTTACAACCTCACAAATTCTCGGGTGGTTAAACATAATTTGGAGAAACTGCATTGGCTGTTTCTTATTTCAGTGCACATTGGCACAATGTCACTGTTAAAATAAATAACAGATTCAAATATTTATTAGAATAATTTCCTTATCGAGAATAGAATGGTAGGATTGTTGCTCAAAGCTGATGAAATGAAACGATACAGAAATGAAATGGTTCTCTGAGCCAATTACGTCAATCTCCGACCGTTGTGTGTCTTCTTATAAGTCTAAGATGAGAGGTTTCTCCTAAGGTATCTCACCAATGGAAAGTCTACGCATATCAGAGTGTATACGCTGAATATTAGTTTAAACAATGCAATTATATTGACCGCTTCTTCATGGGACATTATTTAATTCTAGCTCGCGTCAATCTTTACGAACATCAGCATTCTATCCTTATCATGTTTTTAATAAGAACGTTACCGTGTTTATCGTGTTGTGTATGACAGACGACAGATTAGGAGGCGGGGTGTAGCTGACGAAGTGAGACGACAAGAAATACATGCCTCATTCTATTTAATGACTCGTTCGCTATTCATCTTCTGTTTTCACACATATCTAAGAAAATAATTTTCTTTCTATCACAACGACGACAGGTCTTCTCACGTCCGAGTGCACTCGAACATATCCACTAAGATTTTACACAAGCACACACACACACACTGATGAGCACACACATACAGAAACGCACGGAGGCACACATACACACACATACGGTCACATACACATGTATATGCATACAGCCTGACATACACGTCTGTGCATGCGTAAATATGTATGTATACACATATGAATACTAATGTATATCATATCGTTTTATAAAAATACAAATTTACATTACACTTAATAGTGTATATTAGAATACTTGTTTATTAAGATTGGAAAGGGCTATCAACTTCACCTGGAGCAAATCTGTAACCCCTCCCTCTCACTCTGTCTCTCACATCCCTTTCCCTATCTCTCTCTTTTTGTCTTTATTTATTTATATATATATATATATATATATATATATATATATATATATATATATATATATATATATATATATACACATACACACACATACAGTTTTATGTATACACATAGATGTGTGTTTGCTTGTGTATTTAAGGAGAGAGAATCAAGGAGCTAAATATATACTATGAGCTACGTCGTTGTTACCTAAAGATTATCACATTAATATATATGTGTTTATATATCACTGAATGCAACGCCGTTGACTCAGTAATATGTGTGTCTGCTTCAACCAAAATTCTTCTCTAGCTTCTAATTATTCTCTTCATGCACGAATAATACGATGTATAAACACAGATTTATGCTTTCACATTTTCTATGAATGCGAACAATTGATGTATTTGTATAACACATCGATTTGGAGACAAGTGGCCTATAAATAGGAATTTTCTCAGTGTGCAATATAAAGAATCTATACCCGTATTGTAATGCAGTTTTGCTCGGTATTTTAATGGTCGTTATAACTGAAATGCAGGAAGTCTATTACACCTTGCTGGGAAATGCGAAAAGGAAAATAAATATCACAATATTAGAAGACGAACCTCAAAATGCACATGAACGTAAATGAAACTGCGCAGAAACACATATATATATCTATCTGTCAATTGCTGCGTACATAATATAGTATAGTGACAAATAATGCACAAAGAATAAGCACTAAAATGCGCCTGTCAGGTATGTATTGTCACCGTGTGTACATTTACTGGGTGTTAAAAGCATGCTTCAAACAATGACGTGGATGATATAATAGGAAGAAGAAGAAGAAGAAGAAGAAGAAGAAGAAGAAGAAGAAGAAGATGAAGATGAAGAATGAAATAGATAGAGAAGAAAAGAGAAAGAAGCCTGAGAATAAAAAAAAATATGCTGAGAATATAAAGGTCATAGAAACTAAAATAGAGATGAAAAGGTAAAAAAATAGGATGGAGAACAAAAGAAGAAATGAGAGGAGTGGAAGAAGAAGAAGGAGGAGGAGGAGAATATTGATAATGATAAAATATTAGGTATAGAGCGAAAGGTATTCCATGCCTCCATGGAATCATGGAAATACAACGAAACGGGTTCATATCACAGTAGAAACTACCGCTTACCACTAGCTAAATATAGGGGGAAAGTTTCAACTCCAGTAAAACCAATTTAAACGAACGTTAGCTCATATCACTGAGCAATTAAAACCGCTGAATTACGTGGATACTTCTATAGGTTTAATTAGGGAAGAGGTATTCATATATATATATCAAAATAACTGTGTTTAATAAACATAATAGTAGAAGGGTAAAAAAGACGTAATAATGATTAACAGGGGTTTTGTAAAATTTCAGAATAACATTGATTATTGGATGGATTAGACGGATAAATCATCAAACAACGCTAGAAATTGTTCGTTGTATTCTTTTTTAGATGCAATGCTCATTGGAGTATATTACGAAGTAACAAGTGTACAAATTAGAAGAGGAAGCTTTCACGAGTTTAGGTTTTCTCTTGTCTGAGTTGATAATGTTTAGATTTAGGGTAAAGAAAATGTACAACTACACACGTTGGTACAAACTCTAAACGATCTCTAACATGTGTGGTATGTAAAACTGGAAAACAAGATCAAAATATATTCCGGCAGCACCCTACAAACACACACATGCACACACCTACGTATATTTATATATATTTATAAACAAAATTAAGGGATCAGCAACAGGTTGCTTCACCACATACCGAAGTTCAGAAGAAGCAACCTGTTGCTGATCCCTTAATTTTGTTTATAAATGTATAAGAACTTTTAAATAAGTTCCACACCGATAATGGTGCTTACATACCGAAGGGCTTGGTAAAAATTATTAATTATTAATTTATTAATAAATTGATAATTCTTTACCCTTTTAATTGTAATAATATATATATATATATATATATATATATATATATATATATATATATAAGGATATATACACACACATACACCTATATATTTTGTTTTACTTGTTGCAGTCATTTGACTGCGGCCGTGCCGGAGCACTGCTTTTAGTGGAGCCAATAGACCCAACAATTTATTCTTTGTAAGCCTAGTACTTATCCTATCATGCATTTTTGCCGAAATGCTAGGTTATGAGGACGTGAACACACCAGCATCGGTTGTCAAGCGATGTTGGGAGGGTGGTGGTGGCAAACACGGACACAGAAACATACACACACATACATATAAATATAAATATATATATATGTATGTGTGTGTGTGTGTGTGTGTGTGTATGTATGTATGTATGTATATATATATATATATATATATTTATTTATATATAAAATATTATATAAGGAGGAAATCACGTCTAATATTTCTGTGAAGTAGTCAGTATGCTATAAAATATTATAGGCAATTAATACTTATGCACATTATTAATTTAATGTTTTAATTATTGCCTTGATATATATATATATATATATATATATATATATATATATATATATGTGTGTGTGTGTGTGTGTGTGTGTGTGTGTGTATGTGTGTGTGTGTGTGCGTGTGTGTGTGTGTGCGTGCGCGCGCGTGTGTGTTTGTGTATACAGGCATGCAGGATCTAAATAGACACATTTAAGTTTAAAAAATTCTGCTCCAAGTGTCATAATATGTTTTCATCGGTGGAAAATTTACAATGTAATTATTCTTTTTCATTCCAGGTGCCATTATATTAAACATTTGCGAAGAGTAACCATGCCACGCACAAAAATTCAGCAGAACTGTCATATTTTCAAAGTGATCGTATTGTTGGGCAATCTCAGGCTGGTCTTAGCAAGCGAAAAATTGCAGAACATCTTCAAATTCCTGTTGCTACTGTTAATAGAATTATAGAGCAAATGAAAAAACAGGGAAAAGAATCAACAAATTTTCATCCCGGCTGACCTGGGCCCTCGGAAAGGAAGCTTTGCTGTTTGAAGAGAATTGTGGAAAACAAACCCCGTTCGAAAGCTTCCGACATTGCAAAACAGCTACAAGCTAGTCCAAGAACGTGTGTTTATATATCTGCATAAGCTTGAGTATTATGGACGAACAGCTAGAGGAAAACCTCTCCTTCAACAAATTATTATGATGAAAAGAAAGAAATGTGCTAAGGAGATATCAGAAAAATCCAGTTCATTTTGGGATAGAGTGATTTTCTCAGATGAATGCAGATTTGCATTATTTTCAGACAGTCGACGTGTTTGGGTCTGGAGGCTTCCCAATCAAGAATTTGATTTGAAACTACTCCAACCAGCTGTGAAACATGTCGGTATCTTTGTAATGGTATGAAGAGCTGTCACCAGCAACTCTGAAAAATACATCGAAATACTTAAGCAAGGTCTACTCCCGATATATTCACACGATAACCTAACGAAAAATGAGTTTTAATTCACACAGCGAAAAGGAATCAAAAATGGTTGACTGAAAATGGGATCAAAAAGATTACTTGGCCGAGCCAATCTCCTGACATGAACCAAATTGAAAATATTTTGAACACACTAGATAGAGCTACACGAAAACCTCGACAGAAACCTAAATCTAATCATGAATTGTTTCGATTGTTTCGTGACATGTGGGCAAAAATTCCACAAGAGACAATCACAAAACTCATCAGTTCATTGCCAAAATGAGTTTCTGAATAAAAAACTGCGAAAGGAATGTCAGCTAAATACTAAAGTATGTGGTCCTACCTATCGAGTACATTTCAATTGTTCGCTTTACGTATTAAATAAAAGATTTTTAAAACTAAAGGCGTCTCTATTTACTTTCTGCATGTCTGTGTATATATAGGACGGGTTTCTTTCAGTTTCCACTTACAAGGCTTTGGCCAGCCTGAGACTTTAGCAAAAGACACTTGCCCAAGTTGTCACGCAATGGGACTGAATCCGGAAGCATGTGATTAATAAGCAAGCTACTTACCACACAACCACTCCTGCGCCTGTACACTGAATTAATATGAGGGTCACTAATATTTTCTTGCCGTTGAGACATATAGTTAGGGAGAGTTTTATAATGTGCCCCGTATTTCGAATAATCGCCAGACTCTGGGTATATAGATGGTTCTATTTGAAAATCAGGAAGCTGGTAATGAAAAATCAAGCGAAAAATAAACCCAGATATATTTATATCATTTAGGTCATGAGGATTTAGAATGATGGATATACGTGAAATTAGTCATTTACAACACTGGAACGTGCAACGGATAAATCTATAAATAATAGCAATCATAATGGTGCGTGAACATTCCCTCATTGAATGGAAAATGTCGAAGGTTTTATTTGCTTATATCATTCGCAGGACCTAACGTTCAGCCTTAAATACGTATTTCTACTCTACAATAACGTTGATGATGCTTATAACGACAGAAATATTATTAAAAATGCATCATTAACGTCCAATATATTTCTCTGAGATATCCAAATTATACTGTTCTACACAAACACAATGATACGTCCATGCACAAATACATATATGCTCGGGTACGCTCCCACGCGTATACACACACATACACATACACACACACACGTGTATGTATATGCATTCAAAATATTTGTGTAAAGAAATTATCTGACTTACAAAAATGAAATTGCTTTCTCATATATTATACTGTTATATATTCATGACATAAATTTTCGATTGGAAATTTAATCTCTATTAAATCTACTATTAATGGCGTTGAAATCTTTTTTCCTGAAGGAAAACCAAAGGTGCCTATGATTAAGTGGTTTATTATAGAGTTTCCTAGGATAGAGGAAACGAACATCAAGATTTATGATAATGAATATGGGCTTTCATTATCCCCAGACAAACAACTCTATATTTAGATTTAATAACATACAATTTTCCTCATTTCACTGTAAAATGTTAAACGCAGTACATTCGCCAATAACCGTTCAATAACTATTGTAACAGAATGAATTATTAAATCGATGAATATTACTAGAAATATAAAGAATATAAACGTAATGACCATAAAGAAGTAAAACAAAAAAAAACCCAAATGCTTTAGAAAGCAATAATAAACAAACACATCTTGTTGGAATAAAATATAGTGTTGGAGAAAAATCATTAGGGATTAAAGCCATTTTATTAGTAATATAGTGATTAGTATCAATTATTCCATATTAGATGAAAGACAACAATTTGAAAATGTAGAAACGTTGTTACCCTTACCATGTAATTAGTGATCATGACGTAAATATCTAATACAAATTTGAATGCAGATGGTCATAAATTTTCGAGAAATTCTGCTTCCTTTAGATAAGTTTGCAACGTTCGGTCTACTATAAATATGTATTTTCTATACGTTTTGTTTTCTATTTTGATTTGTTGTTTATTTATGATAAGTTGTGAGTGGTGTTTCGCAAAATTCTCGCGGATATTATCGGTTCTGATTCGAAATAATTTCATGATTTCTAGCATAAGGTAGAATTTGAACAGTGAAGGCGCGTGGCTTAGTGGTTAGGGCATAAGGCGCATGATCGTAAGGTCGTAATTTCAATTCCCGGTGACGCGTTGTGTCCTTGAGCAAGACACTTTATTTCACGTTGCTCCAGTCCACTCAGCTGGCAAAAATGAGTAGTACCTGTGTCACGCTGAATCTCCCTGAGAACTACGTTAGGGGTAGAGGTGTCTGTGGATTGCTCAGTCACTTGCACGTTAATTTCATGAGCAAGCTCTTCCGTTGATCGTATCAGCTGTGACCCTCGTCGTCGTAATTGACGGAGAGTGAGTGAATTTCAGCACTATAATGTATATACTGAGGTGAACTCTGAGACACACATTCCAACTTCACATATCTTGAATGCCCATATTGCAACTCTCAATAGCAAATATCACTGTAGACACTGAAACATGAAAACGACATATTTATTTCAACACTGTAATTTGTAAAGCAAAAAAAAGAAAAAAAAAAAATTGTAATTACATTCATTGGAACGAAAATCAGATTTTTCAATAGCAACAAGAAATATTACTTAAAAAACCTGCTGCTAGCCGATTAGATGTATTCCTAGCTACTAATGGATGTTAAGTAAATCCTAATCATTCTTGCAAGCGCACATTATACGAGCGAAGAAGAATAAATAAATAAAAATGTACATACCCTTATATTACACACGATCGAATGCATATTTGTGTGGATTTATATTTATAAATGTACTAATATGAATATATGTGCACCTCTGTGCTTTTGTAGCTTTATATGTAGCTGTGTGCATTCGTCTCTGTCTATTACTGTTTCTCTTCCCCTCTTCTCCCTCTCTCTCTCTCTCTCTCTCTCTCTCTCTCTCTCTTTCTTTTCTAAGTGGATTAAGAAGTTTTAATATCAATGAATGAGATGACCAGTCAACATGCATAAAGGAGGTGATGGTATTTATTGAATTTATGTTGACTCCAAACTGTAAGGGGAAATAGGGATTTTAGATCTTGTGCAAGGACCAACTAAGGATCTCATTAGTCTCGTCAGGGGAAATATTCCTATAGGTAAAAATCAAAACAAACTTAAATTGGGGCTAGCATGAATCCCGAGAAATGATTTCAAAAGAAATGATTTCACCTCTATCTACACAATCAAATTTTGAATTCAAATGCCATGCAGAGCGTTTAAGTGAAAAAAACCGGTAATCTCGAGCTACGGCAGATATGAGTTAGGAAAATTTAAATAAGTAGTTTTCGAATTAGCGTTCTCCTTCCAGGTTTCGAGAAGCCTAATTTCTCAAGAATGGTATTTAGGAAGAGCATGTATATATGCATGTATGTATGTATGTATGTATGTATGTATGTATGTTTGTACGTATGCGTATATGTTCGTATGTATGTATATTTGTGTGCATGTATGTATGTCTGAATGTTAATATGTATGTTAGTATGTATGCCTATTTGTATGCATGTAAGTTTATATGTATGTATGCATGTATGTGTGTATGTATGTGTGTATGTTTGTATGATTGTTTGTATGTATATTTGTATGTATGTGTGTATGTGTTTATGTTTGTATGTATGCATGTATGTTTGTATATATGTATGTTTGTATGCATGTTTGTATGTATGCATGTTTGTATGTATGTACGTATGTATGTTTGTATGTATGCTTGCATGCATGTATGTCTGTATGTATGCATGTTTGTGTTTGTATGTATGTATTTAAGTATGTAAGTTTACACACGCACCTCTCCTTTTTTTTTCTTTTGTAGTTTTTCCTAAGTGCTTCATAAGAGTTCAGGCCGGTTGCCAGCAAAATGACTAGACATTTTAAGGCACATGTCTTCCTAGCATTTCTATATATGTACCTGATTTATAATTTGGTTTTAACTGCCAATGCCCACAATCTAATGTGTGTATTTATTCATCTAAAGAACTACAGATGGTGAACATTTGGGATGCTATACATATCACTCTGTCGATTATAGCGTCATTGTTTGTATTTTGTTTGCCCTTTCTTCGAGAAAACAACAATTTCTAGGTCGTTATTTAAACCTGTAGGTACGTACTTTAATCCATCTATAATGATAGATTCAAAGGGAAATGTATATGTATTAAACACTCATTCAGGGAGATGTTGTCCAATTAATATGTCATTGATGTCACTCGATCGAAGTCTTTCAACTGACTAATTGACAAATATTTATACGTATGGGACTCCAGTGTATTTTACTTTATTACGGAGAACGCTCCTTAATGTAATTTCCCTCAGCTCTGTTGATAATCATAATTAACGTAAACACTGTAACTCATCATACCAGAGGAAGATAAGACGAAACAAGTAACGGTTTTAGCAATTCTGATTAATTCTGAAATTCTGCAATAATATGTTATTATCAAGTAATTGTAGCGATAGTCGCTATCGCCAGAAACTTCTCAGTTCACAATACTATACATCTGATTTACACTTTGCAACACTCTGTTCGTAAGCAACAGCGAAAAAAAAAACGATCATCCACAAGACTGTGGCTCTGCCTATGTGCTATTCAGCGGTATACACTGTACCCGCATTAGCAAACGATCACGCCCTAGTTTACCTATGTAGGTGAAAGATGCAAACCTACATATATGTATCACACATGCGCATAATATATATATATATATTATTTATTTACAGGGAATATAAGTGTCTATGTATACACACACACAAATATATCATGTCTATATATATATATATATATATATATATATATATATATATATATAGAGAGAGAGAGAGAGAGAGAGAGAGAGAGAGAGAGAGATAGATAGATAGATAGATAGATAGATAGATAGATAGATAGATAGATGTGTGTATATATAACTATATATATATATATATATATATATATATATATATATATATATATATATACTTACACACTAAGAAAACCAGACACTATTGATAGAAATGCATTCTCATAATATATATTGTGATTAAATATCTGAAGATTTTATTTCATTTTTACTTCTTTAATTGGTGTCAGCAACTATTGAAAGGCTAATTGGCAAATGATATAAGAAGAAATGTAATTCGTATTAAATTAGTGAGTAAAATTATATGAATAATAATTAAACACCTTATGACAATTAATCATTTATGTAGAAAACTCAAGAGAATCATGAAACATGAATTTATCCGTCTAGATTCAAAGTTCAGTTTTCCATTAACATAATGTAGAAGAAGAAGATCTAGAAGTATTCATTCTATGGTCAAGGCTATGAGATATAATAAACGCAATAAAATTACAAAAACAATTACAATACTCAAGGTGAGAATGAATGTACTGCCTAATATAATACGAATTGCCATTCCGTATGTTGGAATATTTTACCATAAAATTGTAACTAAAATACGTTGAAATGTGTAAGACGTTTATGTCTCATACACTAGATTCTCTGATTGTTCTTTAGCAACACGCCCGAAACTCCATTCGTACAGTTTTCACACGAAGAATTATTTGACCTAAATAGTTTATCTATGCAATGTACCTTACGAAGTTGATCAGTCTGATACCTCATGTATCTCCAGCATCCTGGTAGAAGCTTCCTTTGTTGTTAATATGTATATATATATATAGATATCTACTATTGATGCCACTGAAACTTTTATATCATGACGTCCTCGCCATGTAGGCATAAGATTCGTTTGGACAAATTATACGTGGTATTTCTACAAACTAAAATTCCATTGCGCACTATGCAAGAGCTATCATTGCACATCAGAACACAAATATAAATTCAATATATAATGACAAGGCTCTGTTAAAAATTAACATGCCCTGATTCAACATCATTCTAAAACCATTTTCAATTATTACTACAAATATTGTTGGTCCACAAAAGTATTGATCCCATTTAAGTACAGCAAGCAATACGAGAATTTCTACAGGGTTTTTAGAAATACTAGAATTATAAAAAAAAAAAGAAAAAAAGATCATGAAGCGACACTGTACCAGCTGAATATAGATAAGGCTACATTCAAGGGCATAGGCCTAAATATTCCTGGAGACATGATTGCCTACGTTACCGGCAATCTTGAATATATAGCAATGATTACACATAGCACATCTTTCCGATCAAGGCGTATCTCAAGCTAGAATTTTAAAAGATCATATAACTTGATTGGGCGAAATATACTGAAAACGCTTAAAGCAATATTGGAAATATAAAGCAGTAGCATATTTATTTGTGGAAAGCATTGCATCATAGGGATTTACCCTCACGCGACATAGGCACCTAAAACGCAAACATACTATCTGCTAATAATGAAGTATTTACTTTGTTCAAATCTCGTATGAATACCGTCCTTGAAAACACGTTTGACCTCCTATACGTCTACATATAAGTACAGTCTCTATAAGTACTATTACATTTACTGATCTATGTAATTAATCAAGTATATTCATTCGTTTCCCTTGCGAAGGAATATATATGTTAAAGGCCAAACTGCGGTATTTTTCGAGTAGAAGCCAAAATGTTAAAGGTGATTGTAGTATATCGTACAGGAAGAGAGAGAGAGAGAGAGAGGGGGGAGAGAGGGACAGACAGAGGTACTGAGTGAGAGAAATATGTGTGATAATAGTTTTCGATACGCTTGGTACTTTCAGCAAAACAACAAAGGATTATCTTAAAAAATTAAAAGCGATAGATAGTTATAAACGTATGATACATATGCCAGAACCAATAATATCAAACACCTCTAGTGGATAAAACAAACACATACACGCACAGGCATATATATATATATACATATATATATATATATATATATATATATATATATATATATATATATATATATATATATATATATATATATATATATATATATATATATATATATATATATATATATATCCTTGGAGGAGATGGAATGCATATACTTATGGACATATGCTTCTTTATATTTATATACTTACATAGATAGATAGATAAATTGATTGATTGATAGATATACAGATGAATATATATGTATTTATATGTGTGTATATATATATATATATATATATATATATATATATATATATATATATATATATATATATATATATATATATATATATATATATATAAATGCAATAAATGCGCACTTGGCAGAAGATACACGTACAAAGACATACAGACACACACATATGGTAACTATGTCCATTTTCACTGACAAAATATCTTACACAAATGAATTAGTATTGTGCATCGAAAGTTGAATTGAGCTAGTATACTATACAGTTCATGCCATATATTTAAGCTTCCTGACCTATTATATTCCGGCACTACAGATCACTCTGAATATATACTTCATTATCTTTCTGTGACAGATTTTCTGATCATTTGATATATGTAAAGTCACTGCTACATATATTCCTACGTTCATGATGTATTTATATTTCAAAGAATCTTGTTGTCAATATCTTGTGTGTATTGAGAGGCGAAATGATAAAAAAGTTTTTAGTACAACAGCGTCTGACAAATTCAATAGACACCGAAATATTGTCGATGTCTCGTGACGTTAGAGGCTGAAAATGTTCCATGGTATTATATGATATATGTGATGTACAGCCTGCCACATTATTTAATTCAGTTACACTTAGAAACATTCTACATTACTCAGCATACACGAGCACATGTATATGCGTGTGTATCTATGTGTGTATGAATATATTCCTACACACACACACACACACACATACACGCACACACACACATACACACACACACACACACACACACACACACACACACATATATATATATATATATATATATATATATATATATATATATATATATATATGTGCTGTTGTGTCTGGGGAGAGTCATTCTCTTTTGGTGCCTTATAATTTTACACACGCACTGATAAAATTTCGACTGCTATATATGCATGTATATAAATAAATGATATAGTAATATACACATAAATGTAGACATACATATAAATGCATACACATATACATGCATACACACAGACAAACGCACGCGCACAATCAAATACGCACATATATGTGTATGGATATGCATACATATCTGCGCAAATCACGTGACCTAGTCGACCTCGCGTTGGTAATGGTGGCCATTATCTCCCACTAGTGATGTAAATAAATCTCTGCATATAACACAACACCTTATGTACGTTTCTGTTATAACTAAATGAGTATTCTGTATCCAAACACACCTACGTTTAAGCGCTATAAACATTGCCGCGCGCATGCGCGCACAAACTAATTCAGAATCACTAACGCGCACGCACACATGGAAAGACATATATATACCATTTATCTTGGCACCAGTGGTTTATGAATACATTATGTTGTTTTATAGTAAGTTTGACTTCTATGTCTAGCATGGTGGTACCTCTTTATTACCCTGTTATATGATTATTTTTACATAATTATATATCTAGTGTATTATAATTATATAACAGGGTAATAGAGAGGTACCACCATGCTAGACATAGAAGTCAAAATTACTATAAAACAACATCATGTATTCATAAACAATTTATATATCTAGTGTATTTATTATGTAAACGGATTTTTCCAGGCCACTCTACATGATAATTATTTTAAAAGATGGCCTTGTTTATATATAAATATATATTCGCTCCGTATCAGCATATTCACTGCTGTGATAGTTTTGACCACATAGCTCATGGTGTCAGACAGAGAAATAGATTAGTCTGGTATATTCGTGTATATGTATATATATATATATATATATATATATATATATATATATATATATATATATATATATATATATATATATATGTATGTATGTATGTATGTATAAAGACAGAAAAGGATAAAAAGAACAATGGCAAAGTTAGAAATATATTTATAACTTTGTGATTGTTCTCTTTATCCTTTTCTCTCTTTATACATGCACACGCTAATACACGACCTATGTTATAATCCCCACTCACGTTCATACAACGAAAGGGGCAAAACTAGCCGGTATACAGCACTTACTCGGTATTACCTGAATCCAATACCCTTCATAACCTTATATATATATATATATATATATATATATATATATATATATATATATATATATATATATATATATATATATATATATATATATATATATATATATATATATATATATATATATATATATATATATATATATATATACATATATATATATATACATATATATATATATATATATATGTATATATATATATGTATATATATATGTATATATATATAGCATCATAAATATACAGGGATTAACATTGAGTTGCTTCTCCAACATACTGAAAATTTAGAAATAGCAGTCAAATAACTACTGATTCTAAACTACAAATTTTTCTCTAAACGGATGGCGATATTTATGGCACACACAGAATAAAAAACCGGAGGGAAAAGCGTAAACAAAACGAAGTCTTTAGTTAATTGGATACGAATCGTTTCATAGTTAAGCGAATGAAAATTTCACTATTCCAATCTTCAGTCGAAATATTCTGATAAATTTGAAAGTGTCTCTAAAAAATATCTCACGGTAATTTTTGGCCATGCGACACCAAAAATCAACGATAAGAAAGGCACTTACGAATTCATCGGCCAGTGAGTTCTGAACTCACTGGCCGATGAATTCGTAAGTGCCTTTCTTATCGTTGATTTTTGGTGTCGCATGGCCAAAAATTACCGTGAATTTTTTTAGAGACACTTTCAAATTTATCAGAATATTTCGACTGAAGATTGGAATAGTGAAATTTTCATTCGCTTAACTATGAAACGATTCGTATCCAATTAACTAAAGACTTCTTTTGTTTACGCTTTTCCCTCCGGTTTTTTGTTCTGTGTGTGCCATAAATATCGCCATCCGTTTAGAGAAAAAATTGTAGTTTAGAATCAGTAGTTCTTTGACTGCTATTTCTAAATTTTCAGTATGTTGGAGAGGCAACTCAACGCTAATCCCTGTATATTTATGATGATAAATGGTTTTATCGATAAAGGTTTTTTCATACTGAACTATTTGGCAAAATTGTTAATTATTAATTCTATTATTAATTGACGATTCCCTGCCCTTATTCTTGTATATATATATATATATATATATATATATATATATATATATATATATATATATATATATATATATATATATATATATATATATATATATATGTATATATATATATATATGTATATATATATATATATATATATGTATATATATATATATATATATGTATATATATATATATATATATATATATATATATATATATATATATATATATATATATATATATATATATATATATATATATATATATATATATATATATATATATATATATATATATATATATATATATATATATATATATATATATATATATACATATGTATATATATATATATATATACTGCCACACAAACATGGTATTTATTGAACTCTACTTTATGGAGCCCCGTTCTGATTACTTTCTTAAATAGTTTCTTGTAAACAGTTTTTAACATTTTTTTGTTATCATTATCACGGAATATATTTCTGTTTTTAGTACTTTTGTGATAACAAGTACTTAACACAACAAAGCTCATACAAAACTTTACATTCTAATTTTGACAATCTTTTTTCTAAAGAAGGGAAACCTCTCAAGTGAATAAACATCTTTAAAATATCATTTTGAAACCTTCCTTCTGATATCTATCTATCTATCCATCTCTCTCTCTCTCTCTCTCTCTCTCTATATATATATATATATATATATATATATATATATATGTATATATATATATATATATATATATATATATATATATATATATATATATATATATATATGACCAGTGAAACCTCTAGATTCTAATACTTTTATAGCCTTGTCCATGCATACTGCTTACACCTTCCCTCTCTTTAGAAGTAATTGTCCCTTTGCTATCACCACTAGATAAGAAACAATAGAATTCTGAGACAGTTAAAACTTTTGTCTAGAATCAATTACTAGCCTGATAGACCCTGCTATGTCAAGATGGACTTATATATTCTTCCTCACATTTGGATTTTATGTATGATCTCTCCCACTTGGTTTTAATATGTTGCCACATTTGTAATATGTCTTTTTTCTGCATTTTTGGTGCAGCTGAAGATTGCTCCTCATATTGCATTTAAGGTAATGCTCACATTACTTAAATAAATTGAAGTAGCATGAAACGTGCGTACTGCAATCACTTTTGAAATCCGTGTTGCTTATTGTTTGATTTCAATCACCCATCCTTTTGGGATGCGATATTCGGGTGCCTTCGCATAAGTACCATATTCAAGCCTTGAATCTATATATATATATATATATATATATATATATATATATATATAAACATACATACATATACATATACAAATACATATACATATACATATTTTGATTTAACTGCTATGAGAATGTTATCATTAACCTTCTTGTCAAGATATGCTAACACATTCAATTGCTTTAATAGACTATATTATGTCGAAGTAATAAGGAAAATTAAGTGAAATAATTTACACCAAATTTACATTTTATAACACAAAAACAAGTCGTAATTAACATCCAGAATTGCACTTTCTTGGAAAATTCTATTCAACATATTACGGAGGATCATCATGGTTAGTCAACAGAAGTTACGCTACAGTTCTTTATATCATCAAATAGTTAACTGAACCATGCCTTTTTGAAGATGCTGTGATTGGTTCCATTTAGTTGAGCATGTTGAGAGAATGTGACATGCCAAACTTTCAACGTGACCTTGAAGACATAGAATGTTAATTCAAACCAGATTGATCTCCATCATATTACCAAATGTGCTTGTATAGATAGGATTGTAGCAAACAATTGAATTGTATAAACAAGTTCAGTAGTAAGAGATCGTAATCGAACATGATAGAATTTTTTGAAGGTGTGTGTAAATATATATACACACAAAAGGGACGGTACAAAACCAGCGACGAAATGAGGGAACGTATGTATGTGTGTAGGTATATACATGTGCACGATATATTTGGCATATCTCAATTCAATAAAAAGTTATATTTCTCCTCAAATCATATTTCAAAATATATATCTTACAAAAATTCTCCTATACATTTAAGTGTTTTGGCGTCACACATTAACTATTAATGTATAAAGTGAGCAAAGGATGTAGAGACACACACGCACATACACACACACACACACACACACACATACACACACACACACACACACACACATATATATATATATATATATATATATATATATATATATATATATATATATATATATATATATATAAAATACACTCACACGTACATACACACACTCACACATATATATATATATATATATATATATATATATATATATATATATATATATATATATATATATATATATATATGTGTGTGTGTATGAATGTATTATATGTATATATATATATATATATATATATATATATATATATATATATATATATTTATTTATTTATATATTTATTTATTTATATATTTATGTGTTTCAGCCAAGTGGCTGCGGTCATGCTGGTGCACCACCGTGATTTTTTTTTAAAGATGAATAACAGAGATATTTATTATGGCGTTAAAGATGTATGTCTGTGTGTGAGTGTGAATGCGACATATAAGAACATAATCAAAGACAGGCCGTCGTACAAAGAAAAGTATGTATGTGAGTGATACATGTATGTGTATGTGAGTTATTACAGCAGATGGAAAGAGAGTCAATAACATGTGAGCAATTATACCAGTTCTTTAGTACACAATAGTATGAGTCTGTATGTGAAAGAAGTGAGTTGAGGCTGTGTGGCAGCGCTGATCACTAGTTGTGATGTCGTGGCATCCATGCCGGGCCGTGATTCTTGTTATACAGATGTTCGTCGTTCGTCGTTTGGCAGAGCTTATCACTAGTTGTGTTTTGGCTCCGATGCCAGGGCCTTGAGGACAGACGTTTATCGCAGGCTGAGATCTCTTGTCTGTTTATTATCGTGGTGAAGCTAAGTCACCTAACATAATCGAAGAGAGAGATGTGCTGCGGTGGTTTAGTTTGGTGTACATAGAAAGTCGTGTAGACGCTGGTGGTGAAAAGGCTGCTTGGTTGTAATCGTGTTGGTCATGACGATGATGCTGGTTAGTAGTCGTAGATTCGTGTTGCTGATGTGGCGACGGCGGTGGTCATCGTTGGCTGGACGAAGCTGTTGAAGTGGTCGCTGGCTGATTGTTGTTGCTGCTGTCGTGTGGTACACGGAACCTATATATATATGTGTGTATATATATCTTATAGTAAAGGGTCGAACACCACAGGAATAATACCATATGTCCAACGCAAGATATAATATTCCCTATGCACCACAAGTACTATACCATTTGTAATAAATCAACAATAAAATTAGCCTATTCCGTTTCTCCAAATTTAGGATCTATCATCTCTAAAATGAATAGGAATAAAATTAGACACTATAATGATAGTAGGAACAGTAATGAGGATAATAATAAGGAAAACCCTGATGGAAATAAATATGATAATTTAAGACCTAGTAATACTACTAATGAAAATACTAAAATTACTGTACCTTGTGTTAGAAAACGTGAAAGTGATGTTAGGGATACAGTTGATGATGGGAACAATATTAATACTAATGATAATAGCAACGATAGAGAAGATAGCTGTAATAATAAAGTTAAGAATAAAACCTATAAGCCGCAAGCCAAATGTAATTGTAGAGTTCCCTCGAAATGTCCCGTTAGCGGAAATTGCTGCTGGACTAACGTAATTTACAAATGTAGCGTTCTTATGCAGAACGGAAAGAGAAAAGAGTACATAGGTAGCTCGATCGATTTTAAACAAAGATATGGAAGCCATATGAGCTAATTTAATAACTCAAAATATAGGGCATCTACAGCATTGGCATTGTTTATGCATGACCTTAAGGAAAGAAACGCAACATTCGAACTATCATGGTCCATCTTGGCTAACACCCATCCGTTCGAACTTGGATCTAACTGATGTGGATTATGCATTAGAGAGGCATATTTAATACTGAAAAACCATAATAATACCATGCTAAACAGGTTTACTGATGCAATCCCGGCATGCACGCATAACATTCAGTCAACATTCCTTATGAAGTTCGAAAAGAATAGGATAGTTAAAGAGAAGGTTAGGACGAATAGTGACTGTAAAGGATCATAGCATGAATTCGAACTTACAATAGTAATAATAATGATTTAGATAGGAATACTTCCATGAGTTAATATTTATAAAAATAATACAATATAATTTAATATATAAAGAAGAAAAATAATATTATAAAATAAAATAAATAGAAGTACCAATACGCATAATATAAGCAGGCCGGAATAGAACTAGTATAATTTGAACTTGTATCGATGATTAGGGATGGACTTATAAATGAATTAATAAATGAAATAATAAATAAAATTAAATAAAATTAAAAATGGAAATAAAATACAAACAAAATCTTATTATGTACTAATCCGTAATAGGATATGATTGGGCTGGTAATTTAATTTAATTTATCAACTTATGCTAGTTAGGTATTACTACATATTCTTCTGCTTTTTTATATATGTACGTAATTCCGCAATTGAGAAAAAAGAGCCGTGATGTAAGGTGTTGTGTTCAGTTGTTTTACTTGTATGTCGTATTATATCACTCTAAGATTGTTATGTGTTCTATAGTTTTATTCCTTCCTCTTTATGTATAACAAACATCCTGATGAAGGGAGTGTCTAATCTCTAATATGCGTACAGCACCATATTAATAGATACAACTCAGAAACGGTCCGTAGATGTATACTTTTAACTTAACTTTTATATTATACGTTTTTTTTCCTCTTCCTCTCTCTGATATTGTATATATACATATTCTGTCCTAATGTACACGTTTTTAATATAATACATGTAAATTTATAACTTCATCATCCCGTATATATTTACCCATTATATGTTATATCATAATGTACGTTTATATATCGTAATGTTTTAACTTAAATTATCATATTTTTATACAACTTGGAAATTATGCATGTTTATAAATATTTTTAAATAAATATTTTGAACATTCATGATATTTCTAAAGTTTTTATTGTTGTATTTGCCTGTCCTTTTACCGTACCTTTTAGACACTTTAGAGACTGAATACTATAAATTTATTTATTGATTCTTGAAGGAATTGAACACACACACACACACACACATATATTATATCTTGCGTTGGACATATGGTATTGTTCCTGTGGTTTTCCACCCTTATGTATCTATTTTTACTATAAGATGAATTCTAGCTCATGCTGAGCACTTCAACTCAGGCCTGTCTTTATGTATTGTTATATTTACAATACATAATTATACAAAAATTACAGTATATGTGTATATATATATATATATGTGTGTGTGTGTGTGTGTGTGTGTGGGCATGTATCATGTATGCAAACGTAAGCACACACATAGATATGTATAATTTTGTTTCTTAAGAGTATTTGTTCAAATCCTTCCACATGTAATTAATATCTGTGGAATAAAGATTATAGTAATCTGCATATATGTTTAGCACAAAATTCGTTCCCCTCTTCTACGCCGTGTGTAAGCGCTTGTCTATATTGATGTGCGTGCGCGTATAAAAGTGTTTGTCATCTGGATATATATTTAGCTTCTATTGTCTTAAAGATAAGCGTATGCTTCACTGATTTACGAGTAGCAGTAAACATCTTCATTTCTTAAACATGTAGTGTTTAAATATGATACAAAATCTTGTCATGCACTTCCAGTTATCCAAGTAAACTACATTATGTTTCATCATACATTAGAGATTGTAGAAATAATCGCAGGTATTTACTGGAAATATTTTTTTATGGTAAAATGTTCATAAATTCTGAAAAAAGATACATAATGAAATTGCTTCTGTGTTTAGGTAATGAAAATACTGTATCTGCGTTACCATGTTCTCATCCTAATAATTGCTACTACTTGAACGTTGTAGTTCCTTATTGATATATAGAATATGCAGTCATTTGAATTAAATATTTTAATATGTTGAAATTTGATGAAATTATCTAACTAAATATGTCCAATCATTATCGACGACACATAGAACGTGTGAGTAAATTTTTATACACGACGGTATAACGTTTTGGGAATCATCGCTTCCGAGAGTGACCGAGAAGTAAGTATATAAATATTTGTATGTATTTCGAACGGTTCA